>NW_020201919.1:28397-29725 GCF_001531365.2 Cynara cardunculus var. scolymus
AGACCAGCTTTTACAAAAAGTCAAAGACTTTTCGTGTGCTCAAAGCTCAATTGGTTCTCCTTCTCAGTGTAAAACTAGCTTTTATAATTGTTCATATTCGAATAGTTATTCAAGTAGTCCTAAATCTAATGTTTCTAAGAACTATTCTCGTTCTAATCAGTACTATCAAGGGTATGTCATTGGATTACCCAATTATTCTTCCAAGATTAAAAGCATTTGGGTTAATAAAKCTGAATCTGTTTTATCTCATACACATGTTGTTACTAACAATCTTCCTTGCATTGTGAAATCCACTAATGATTTGATTAATCTTAGCAACAGAAGGATTATGTGCACAATATACAGAACCAATAATTTTGTCAATAACAAAAGGTTCAACAGGTGGCATGGAGATACCAGTTATCAGAACAACTGGAAAGGTAAGAATAGGTATGATTATAATAACTGGCATGAATCATATCTTGTATATAATCATCCTGTTAATAGTACTGAAAAGAAAATACCTTATCGAAATAAATGGTTTGGTAATTACAACATACCCCAACCCAATACTAACAATTTAGGACCCAAGTTCGTTTGGGTACCAAAATCTATTTGATCTGATTTTGCAGGTGTGTCCATTTTGTGCTGATCAGAATATCATTTCAGTGATACACCGATGCAGGGGGAGTTGTGATTTATTCCAAATAAGGCTTCTAAACACCCAGTTTAGGACCCGAGCTTAAATACCGAGGCTTCTGAACATTTCAGTTCAGAACCCGTGCTTACC
Source organism: Cynara cardunculus var. scolymus (assembly GCF_001531365.2). Classification (NCBI taxonomy): domain Eukaryota; kingdom Viridiplantae; phylum Streptophyta; class Magnoliopsida; order Asterales; family Asteraceae; genus Cynara; species Cynara cardunculus. Next base: position 29,167 of record NW_020201919.1, read on the forward strand.
AAGTGTGGTTTCTAAACACTCAGTTTAGAACCCGTACTTAAAATGTTTTCTTCAATTTTCTTATTCTTTTGAGCTTAACTGATTCATTACTCTTTTTAGGGGAAGTTTCCTAGAAAGTTCAATAAATGGTTTTGGAAAATGATTTTTTTTGGTAACGAGTACATTTTCTGAACAGGTATTTCTTGAGATTTTACTTGCGTAATTTCTCATCGTACATAACTCCAATACCTGTTTCAGCTATTCTTCAAACTGTTATTATCACGTCTCTTATACGAAAATCATTTTCGGTGATAATACACTCGTTTTGTATTCAAATTTTGGTTTCTGATATTTTTTTACATTGATTCATATACATTCATTTTTTTTAATATCAGAATCTGTAAACTTGTTCTTATAGATCTTCATTCATTTCTCTCACATACCAAATAATCGAATCGTTGTCGCTTCATTCTTTTGTTAATTGTGCTTAAAGCCAGATTTTTTGATCAACTTTTATATGATCTTTGTGCTTTAAAGAAATAATACTTTTGATCAACCATTGTGATCAAATGTGCATAAC
>NW_020201919.1:30497-40264 GCF_001531365.2 Cynara cardunculus var. scolymus
CAGTTTCTTGAATTGACGGCTTACACGGAAAATGTCATTCATCTTATGTATGATGGAATGATTCTCATTTCATCATAAGGGGGAGTATATGTAATAATGAATGAAATATTCATTTTCGAACATTGTTAAAGAGAATCTGATGCAAAGATCAAGGGGGAGTAACTTCGATAATGGCAAAAGACTCAAAAGAAATGCGACTGGAGATAATCGTAGAAAGATTATTTGTGTGCTACAATGACTGAGAGATGTTGAATGTGAAGATCATCTTTACAACAGTTTACTGAAGACTTGTTTACTGAAGATTCTTTGAAGATCACATCTTGTAAATTGTTTTTGTTGATTACTGTTCTACATTGTCAAAAGAGAAGATCATCGCGGTTCTACATTCGAGGGGGAGAATGCTAGAAGATCTTTCTCAACAGATGATTACTTGAAGATTACAAGTTGAAGATTTCTTTTGAAAGTTGACATATTGTGCGTAATGTTTCAAAGTTCAAACAAGACTCAAAGTGCAGAATTTCTTTCAAGTCTGAATACAAAGGGGGAGAATGTTAGCACTGAAAATCAGTATTAATTGTATTCGTCTTGAAAGTTAAATATTGTCTATATTTGTAAAAGTTATCGTGTTTGACTTTTCTTATAGGAGTTTGACTTTGACTTGTGTTAGTAGTTTGATCATATAAATAGTAGGTTGTCTTTGTAATTGTAAGGAGTGAGCTCATTTGTAAGATTCTATACGTAATAGAGGGTTTGACTGAATTGTGATGCTTGACTTTTTCTCTCAATATTGTTCTTGATGTTCTTACAAGATAAATCCAGATCTGCCATGATTATGAAGATAAAATGAAGATTGATCAGTGAATTTAGGGACAAACACGTTAGGTCAAGATATTCGATGAATTGAACATTACGGTATTCAACATTACTAACCATTTACATATGTTGAGTCGTCTGGATGTTGGCCTGTACGAACTTCTTCGACATTTCAAACTGAATCTGGATTCACTACAGTCAAGAACAAAATACATCCATCAAGTTAAAGTCCAGAAAAGGTATACACAATGAAATGCTAATCCAAGTGGTAAAGGATGCTTAACTCCTAGGTGGCCAATTGAAGTGTGATTAACTAATTGAAGTTGTTATACGATTCTTACTGCCTAGGGGGTGTTTCAGCATTACTAAGCATAAATTTCTAGAAGACCGAGTCAAAGCCAGTCAAAGTTTTGATTTTGAGAAAAAGATGTGAAAAATAGATAGATTTATGGAAATATTGATTGATATCTGTGTTGGGTTTTTGGGCCTGCTGGCAGTTGGAATACATTATGCTCATCTATTTCATTTTTATATGCAAATTTCACCAACATGATCAAAACCTTATTAGATCACTTAGTCAAACGCCAGTCAAAGTTTTGATTTTGGGAACAAATTGTGAAGAATAAATAGAGCTATGTACATATTGACTGATATCTGTGTTGGGTATTTGAAGCTGCTGGCAGTTAGTGTACCTTATGCCTGTCTGTTTTTATTTTACATGCAATTTTATCTGCATAATCAGTGAAAACATTTAAGGTCTACACTCTAAGTGATATATGCCTTATTTCATTATTGGAATGATAATGCCTACTATATAATAACCTAACAAGAGTGATGAAGCCAGGTTCACGGTGCAACCATTTTCATTGTCATGTTCTTATTTGTATTAATAGAAGAATTCGTTAGGTCAAGATATTCTACTAACCATCTACATATGTTGAGTCCTCTGATTTTTGGGCTGGAATAACTGGTTCGACATTTCGTAATGCAGCTCGGTTCACTCGGACATCAACTGGGTTCATTACAAAATCACCAGCTTCATCTTCATCTAAAAGAACAGGATTTGAAGCAGTGTTCTTGAACTTAGAGAACGAATTCTTTATCATGATTCTCTCGCTCCTTTTCCAAACTGATTCACGGCGATACCGAACAATAAGGTTATTGGAACAACATTATACTAAATGCAATCAATCAAACGATTACCTCGATTTGCTGCAATGACAATTCCCGGTTGAACCTCGTCTGCCATTTCTTTCTTCTACAGATTACAGAGTCGTAAATCATTTGCTTCAATGAATATCGCTATTTGTCTTCTAAAGCAGAGTGATAATCGCATTCATGATTTCATAGAATCACTTCTTAGAATAGATTAAGTTTTCCAATTCCAATCTTACCCTTGGTTACCCTCAATCTATCAGGCGTGTGCATATACTTCTCCCTTTTATTTCAATTTTACCACCCAATGCATCTTGACCATAGATTAAGAATTGAAGGGATGATATCATGGTTGTATTGGGTGTAGGAATGAGAAAAATGTTGTAAAATAACCTCCCTCATATATAGGAGCGATCAAATACAAACCATCCAATTTGTACAAACCATGCAAACCACCCTCATCCGTCGATTTCATTGTTTAATCTTATGAAAAATTTTCATTAAATTGTTTAATTTTGTGAAATTGTTTCATATAATACTTTTTTTGATGAAGTTGTTTCATATATGGTTATGAAATTATTTCATATAATACTTAATGAAATTTTAATGAAATTGTTTCATGTATTTCTCTAAAATTAAAATAATGAAGATGATAATATCCATGACTAATACCCTCCAGAATAAAAGTGATTAATCAACCTCTCATAAATACAAAAAAATTAATAAAATAAAAAATTATGATTGATTGAATGAGTTTTATACGGTTTATACAAATAATTTGATTTACAAAATAAACCATATATATATATATATATATATATATATATTTGGTATTAGTAGTTGCAAATGTTTGGATGGATCCCAAGTTCTAAAGAAAAGTGTGATTTCAAGAAGATATTAGATATTAGATATAATCAATGTGGAAAATGGGTTGCTGAGGTGTCTTCTATCCATTGGTCCCTACCTGCAGACGGCGGAAATGGGACGCCAAAATGCCTAAATTCATGTTTCAATTATTACTTTCTCATAAAATATTTCTATTTTAGGTATTTAAAAATACAAAGAGATGTCATATCTTAATTCTTAAGACTTTCTTCAACCAACGTGTTCTATATATTAATTTCAAATTTAAAGTAAAAAAGTATCCATACTATCTACATTATATTATAAAATATTTATAAAAAATTCATAAAAATCATTTTTATATATAAAGTATTATTTATTGATTTATATTACTTAAAATTTAATATTATAATTAAAATATACATAAATACAACTTATTAAAGCTGTATTTTGAATTCATATAACTAACAACAGATAAACATTATCAAATAAAAATAAACATCTCAGTTTAAATATAAAAAAACTTAGTTGCGTCAGTTTGTGGATCGCAGTCTCACACACTAATCCCTACAGGTGCCTGTAGTAGGCCGGCCGCCCTACGTAAACCAATCAATAATCATTGAGTCATAACTGAATACTTAATTATTGTTTTTTTATTTAAAAAAATTTGTATTATTGAACCAAAAATAAATTACTTCATTATTAAGTCTAAATTAAATTATAATAAAAAATTGCATTAAAGAAATTATAAAAAATGAAACTTTTGAATAGTTAATTTGATACTAATATCTATATATATTTTTTTTCAAAATTTAAGATATCTTCAAGTTTATATTTTATTCAAAAATAAAAACGTTATCGCTTTTTAAAAAAAAACCGTTTTTTAATATCCACATAAACAAAAAATAAGACAAAACATTAAAATTATCTCACTGCATTGTACGAGTACCCTTTTAGCATTAAAAAAAACCAGTTACGGTTATCTTGAAAATTTCAAGAGGTACTATTTATGATGCTTGATGTAAATATTTTAAAGCATGACTCAGATGTGGTTATTTTTTAGATTTTCAAGATGCAACTTGCCAAGCAATAAACGTATGGTCGAACCCCCTTGCTTGGTTCATTTACACTTATAACAATGTCAGCGATCAAATCTAGAGCGTGTCCTAATTTGGCTCATGATGCTACCTATTTTTTTATGCCCGTCTTATGTTGCTTTCATTCTCCTCAAATATTGGCGTAAATTTCATTGAATGCATAATCAATTATGGAGGAAACGGTTACGGCTTTTTATGCAAGGTTTTTTCGCCCGTGAATGCTCATTTCACTTGAATTGCTTGAATGGTGCCCTTACCTTTATAACTTAGGTTTGGTATTACCGAGTGTAATTTAACATGTAGATAGACGTTGTACTCAAATTTCTTGGTTGTTATTTCATTGACTATAATATACATGTAGATGAAAGGTATTTTCATGGTCGGAATATTTCTTCTCCTGGAGGTTCATGTTTCTTCTGCAACTTGCTCAAATTGTCGATTCAGTTTTCTTTTATACTGTGTTTTCGACAGTGATAGTTTAGTGCTCTTTCTATAAGATTTCATCCCTTTAACATATTTGTATTTGTCATAACAACCTTTTATAACAAAAATGACCACATAAATAAGGTGATATTTCAAAATTGATTGGCCTTGATGCTGGGAGTGAAATATTTCATCTGCTCGCTTTCCTTGCTGGTTTTCTGATTTGATCTTAAACTCTGAGGTAAACGTATATGGGTTCTTTACACTACTACTGATGAAGCCAGATCAAGGGTTTTTCCATTCCACATATGACATCTGCAAAACAAAATTCTTTACACACCAAAAGTTTTTCCATTGCATAGCTACAACAACTGCATGGATTAAATTTATGTTAGAAATACTTGATTGGTTACATATTTCTTGTTGACCTTCAAGTAGAATCTTGGCAAAGTTTGAATTTACATTTTGTTTAATATACTTGGTGCAGATAAAAAACATGTGATTTTCCCTCAATTCGACTTCTCTAATCGAGGAGCGACATGGTTTTAACAAGATTTTATAGAGTATGAGTCGTATCATTTTCATAGCTGATTTGTTTTTTGAAGTTCAAATTTGGAGTAAATGGTTACCTCTACTTTATATTAGATGTTATATTAATATTATATTATATTGGTACCACATGCTGTTAATTACACTTGCACCAAACAGTTTGGCTTTTCATTTGAGACAAAATTAAATAATGAGACCACTTGATGTGCCTGCCATCATGTTAGTAGTATAGGTACTGATGGTTATAGTATCGATGTGTATTCCTTCCGTTGTTGTTGTCGGCAAAATTCCATATTTTAGTTTATGCAAATTTCTAAAAACAACAATTTTCGTAGTTGAAAGATGGTCCCTGACCTTCCTTGGTAGTGTGTTCTTATATACTGTCATGTAAATGTTTAAATGTGAAATTTTTTAACATAATTTGATAGGCTGTACTCGTAAGCCTAACGCCATGTTGTAAAATCATTTTGTTAATTCAGATTGATCTCTATTTTATAATCTTCAAGGTAGTTGTAGAAATGGGAGTTGAGTCGATAGTCTCAACACAATCATTAATTTTAAATTGGGCACACGCTGTACTGTAGTCCTCTACCATGTCTCAATAGATGGCCCATTTACAACGTGTTATAACTGAGTTTCAGACAACCTGAGTTGAGGTAACCTTTATTTGATTATTCTGTGAAATACGTTATGACATGCATGTATTTAATTTTATGCATGGGAAGTATGCGAATGTGTGAAAAAGATGTTACTGTGCATACGTGAATTATGTGTGTGTACGTATATGGTGTGATCTTACATGAGATGTTAATATTTAAATAAGAAGATATGCTATCTTCAAAGTTAAGAAATAAATTTTTTATAATAAAGTTTCCATCGTCCAAAGAATTTTATTTTAATAAAACACACCACCGCCTTTGTTAAAAACAAATATATAGAAGATAGAAAGATAAGATCTAAATCTTATCTTTATTTTGGGAAAAAAAACCTTTAGAGAGAAAAAGGTACGGGTGGTAATTAGAGGTTTAAAACTATTTATAAACTGTTGGGTTTGGAAATCTGTGGTTTGAAAAGAGTCTGGTAAAAACTGTTTGTAACAGTTTAGACGAAGTGTTGATAATTAGAAGTTTAAAACTATTTTAGATAAAACAATAACTGTGTTCTAAGCAGTTTTGGAAAGATGATACTCTGTTTTTAAAGAAATTCAAAAGAGAGTTGATTTATGGAAATTTATGAAAGAACAAAGTGTTCTTGAGTTTGAGAATCTTAATGATAAAACTATTTTTGGAAACAATTATTTATTGAAAACTATAGAGGACATCTCATCAAGACGGTTGTGACTTCGGTCTGTCTTCGTTTGAGATTAATCTATAGATTTTGTGGATAAAATTATGGATGATGTTTCATCAAGACGGTTGTGACTTTGGTCTGTTTTTGTTTGGAGCTAATCCATAAATTTGGATGAGGAAATAAGGGTGGCATATCAAGGAGAGGTGTACCATGGGATAAGGGTGTCATATCAAGGAGAAGTGTACCTTCTGTTATAAGGGTGACATATCAAGGAGAGGTGTACCTTTGATATAAGGGTGGCAATTGTGTGTGGTTATTATAGCTCTTGCTATTATGTCTTTTAAGATTACAATAGATTTGAGTACTGAGTTCTTTGTGATTTGAGGACTCAAAGATATTGCTCTTATTAGAAATAATAGTATTGATATTATTGAGAAGGGGAAAACTTGGCCATACATTGGTTTTGGATATAATTTATTTTTAGATCAAGTGTTTGGATATAGAGGAACAAGAGAGGCACTGGTTATTCTTTGATAGGAATCAGAGAGGCTCTGGTTGGTCCTCGTTAGTAAACCAGAGGGTTCTGGATGTTGATTCAAGAAATATGTAGTCTTTACTAAAATGTTTAATTGGAGCAGAGGCTCTGTATCTATAGATAAGAGCTTCTGTGTCAAAATCATATTTTAAAGTTTTCAAAGAAGGGATTTATACTTGGAGTTTTCTACAAATAAAGTGGACCAGAGGCTCTGGTTGGCCTTCGCGGGTTGGACCAAAAGCTCTGGTTGGTCTTATATTTTGGACCAGAGGCTCTGGTTGGCCTTCGCAGGTTGGACCAGAAGCTCTGGTTGAAGTCTTGCAAATTTTGAGCCAGAAGCTCTGGCTAGTAGAACCAGAGCTCTGGTCATATATGATCTATTCAAAAATGTGCTTTTACTTATGACAAAGAATTTGATGTAGTAGTGGAAATGGATTGGTTGACAAAAAAATCAGGCCAGTAGTGTCTGCAATAAAAAAATGATTAGACTTACCTTACCAGATAGAGGGTCAGTTGTGATATTATTGGTGATCGTCAGAATCATCATACCAGTCTTTTATCTGTATTAAAAACCCGAAAGTGTATTCAGAAGAAGAGTCAGGGGTATTTGGCCTATGCAATTTATGCAATGAAAGAAAGAGGGAAGCAAGAGCTGATTCCAATTATTAATGAATACCCGGAAGTCTTTCCAGAAGACTTATCTGGCTTAGCACCAGACAGAACTGTTGAATTTAGGATTGATCTTATACATGAGGCAACACCAGTAGCCAAAGCGCCATACCGATTAGCTCCACCAGAACTAAAAGAATTAGCTACTCAGTTAAAAAAATCTGCTTGACAAAGGATTCATTAAACCCAACACTTCACCATGGAGAGCTTCAGTCCTTTTTGTTAAAAAGAAAGATGGGCCTATGCGGATGTGTATAGATTACCGAGAGTTGAACAAATTGACGATAAAAAATAAATACCCTTTACCAAGTATCGATGACTTGTTTGACCAACTGGTGGGATATTCATCAAAGATTGATTTAAGATCAGGATATCATTAGCTCAAAGTCAAAGAAGAGGACATTGCCAAAACAACTTTTCGAACCAGGTACGAACATCATGAATTTTTAGTTATGCCATTCGGTTTAACTAATGCACCTGCATCTTTTATGGATCTAATGAATCGGGTATGTAAAAAATATATTGATAAATTCGTTATATTATTTATTGATGATATTCTCATATATTTGAAAAAGAGCACGCAGAACATCTCCGTTTGATACTCGAACTTCTAAAAAGGGCAAAGTTGTATGCAAAATTTTCCAAGTATGAATTCTGGTTAAGAGAAGTTCAGTTCCTAGGTCATGTTATATCAGCAACAGGGGTAAAAGTGGATCCAGCAAAAATAGAGGCAGTCGAGAAATAGGATGCACCAAGAACCCCTTCCGAAGTCCGAAGCTTTCTAGGATTGGCTGGCTACTACCATAAATTTATTCAAGATTTTTCCAAAATAGCTGTGTCATTGACCAAATTGACTGGAAAAAAATATCAAGTTTTAGTGGGAAGAGGAACAATAAAAAGCCTTCCAATTATTGAAAGATCATCTTTGCAGTGCCCCAGTATTGTCTTTACCAGATGAGTCAGAAGACTTTGTGGTTTACAACGATGCTTCAAAACTAGGTTTTGGTTTTGTTTAGATGCAAATAGGAAAAGTAATATCAATGCATCCAGACAACTGAAGGATCACGATAAACAATATCCAACACATGATATGGAATTGGAAGCAATGTTATTTGCATTGAAAATATGGAGGCATTATCTATTAGGAACAAAGTGCCAGATTTACATTGATCATAAGAGTCTTCAACATCTATTCAACCAAAAAAAGTTAAACATGCGGCAGCGTCGATGGATTGAACTTGTTAAGGATTACGATTGTGAAATTCCTTATCATCCAGGAAAAACCAACGTGGTAGCCGACGCTTTGAGTAGAAAAGAGAGGAGTGGAATAATTAAAACCGTAGCAATGAAAATGAACTTAACTCTTGATCTTCATAAAGAAATTTTGAAATGCCAAAAGGAAGCTGTTAAAGAGGATCATATGAAGTCAGAAAGATTGGGTAAAATGATTTCCACCCTAGAATCGAATGATGAAGGAATTCTATGCTTTCAAGGACGGATTTGGGTGCCATGCTACGGGAATATTCAGGAAACTATTTTGAATGAAAGTCATAAGTCCCACTATTCTATTCATCCATGTACCAATAAGATGTATAAAGATCTAAAACTTTTCTATTGGTGGCCTGTATTAAAGAAAGACATAGCAATGTATGTGGAACAATGCATAACGTGTCTGCAAGTCAAGATCTAACACCAGAGACCCTATGGAATTCTTCAATCTTTGTAAATCCCTGTATAGAAATGGGACCATATTACGATGGATTTTGTCATGAAATTAATCCGAACTCCAAAAGGTTATGATGCAATCTGGGTAATTGTGGATCGTTTATCTAAATCTGCGTACTTTCTGCCAATAAGAGAAAGTTATTCTTTAGAAATGTTGGCTCAGATTTATATCAAGAAAATTATAAGTAGACACAATGTCCCACTATCCATCATTTCTGACAGAAATAGCCGCTTTACTTCAAAGTTATGGGAAAGTTTGCAAAAGGGTCTGGGGTCTCAAATTAGATAAGCACGACTTATCATCCACAAACAGATGGGCAAAGTGAGAGAACCATCTAGATTCTCGATGATATGTTAAGAACTTATGTCATTGACTTTAGGAATCATGGGAGGATCATTTGCCGTTAATAGAGTTTGCCTATTATAATAGCTATCACTCCAGCATCCAAGCAGCACCATATGAGGTTTTGTATGGACGTAAATGTCGAACGCCGTTATGTTGGAATGAGGTGGGTGAGAGACAGTTGACAGGTCCCGAACTTATTCAAATAACTTCTGAAACGATTGAACAAATCCGTGAAAAAATCAAAACAACCTTGGACCGCCAGAAAAGTTATGCCGATAAACGTCGAAAACCAATTGAATTCTATGTGGGTGATTTTGTGATG
>NW_020201919.1:41254-44951 GCF_001531365.2 Cynara cardunculus var. scolymus
TATCAAATAATAGTAAGGAAAAAGTTACATATAAAATACATGTCCCTTTTTACTATTTTGGGATCTTTTTCAGTTTGGTCAGTTTCAGCTTGATAATTTTTMTWAAGTTAYATCTAAGAAAATTATAAGTACGGAAACTGAAACTGAAACTGAAACTGAAACTGAAAGCTTATTCACTGACGTAGATTGTCAGTGAATGCGAAAAGTAACATTGGAACTCTTAGACTTGTGTCCCTATTACTTTTTTCAGGGATCTTTTTCAGTGAAGTACATGGAATACTCATTTTATTAATCGCAGAAAATAATACAAGTATTACAGTACATGTCCAGAACTTACAGAATATAAGTACAATTAATGAAAGAAGACATAGTACAAGAAKTTACAAGGAAAAGTGGATTGTTGTTACAAAGAGAATCTTATTCTAGAACACTTAGATCTATGTAATCAGGTACATTTTCACCAAGGTTTCTTCGACATAGGAATTCCCTTCGTATCTTCAGATCTACGACTTTTCCAGGCATGCTATCATCTATCCAGAGCAAAAGATAAACCAAGTGATCCATTGGTCATAGATGTAGCTCTGACATTCTCTGAAATCTGACTTCACCTTCATAGTCAAGGAATATAACCCCTAACTCAGGTTTAAAATGCACAGAGTTGGGTGTATGGGGACCCTTATCTGGCAAGTCAAGATTCAGCATAGAAATGTCTGTACTCTTATGAACCTTCAGGATTTCATCTAAGAAGAACCTTGTTTCATGTTCGTTCCTTAGGGATGGTCCTTCATTAGGATCAGAGAGTTTTTGATTCTTCTTCCCACCTTTCTTCAGAGTTAGCCGGTCAGGGACCTTGACATACCTGGACATCCTTTTGATGAGCTCGTTGATGGTATCCTCAATAAGTGTCTTGTGTCTCGACTTGTATTGCTGAATGGCTTGTCTGATCTCCATCCATTCGATGTATCCATAGCGGCCAAGGTAGGAAGGGTACTCGGTAACGACATCAAGATTGTCCCTGGTGATGAGCATTGAGAATATCGTTCTACCATATTTAGAACGTCTGCTGATGCTGACGCTGATAATTGGGCGGGGACTGAGTCTCTTTTTTAGTTTTGCTTTGCTCCATTGCTTGTCCTTATCCTCCAGCTTCAGCTTCTTCTTGCGTTCAGCTTCTTCTTGCGTCCAGCTTCTGTAATTGAAAGAAGTCTAGCTTGGGCTTGGACAACATTCACCGTTTTCTTGGACTTTTTCTTGGGAAAGACTTTTGCAGCTAGTGACTTGGCCAGCTTTAAGCTGTCTTCAGTCTGCTTCTTTTGAAGCTCTAGCTCTTCTGCAGTCCTTAATGCTACGAGTCTTTCTACTTCAGATAGAAAGTCAAACTCACCACCACTAGAGGTACGAAGAGGAATTTTTACTCTAGTCTGGTCGAGTGACTCCTTCAGCTGAGACATCTGCTGGTCTGTTGGAGCACAAGAGACGGGTTGATCAGATACCTGCTCCAGTCGACYGCARGTTGTTGATGRRATATGAAGTTGATATTCTGAAGTAATCACTACCTAAGCGGTAGAGTCTTCAAACAAGGTTTATTGAGGGATTTTGAATAATACCTTCAAGTTACCTTCTTCAGCGACCGCCTTGCCTTTTAACTTGGGATCCTGGTTCCCTGATGGAGTCGATTCACCTTGCCTTTGCTCCCCTTGGGATATGCAGAATCCCTGAGAGTAACACCTTTGGTGACGGTTGATGGCTTCTGGAACTTGATGGTAAAGTCATCTTCATCATCATCGTCGTCGTCACCATCTAGATCATCTCCGGTGTCTGGAATGACAGGTTCATCATTGTCTTCATCATCGTCTTCATCTTCATCAACATCATCATCATCATCATCATCACCAGCAGCAGCGATGGTATGGGCATCATCCCTAGGGATGACATCTACAACCTCAGCTTGAACAACTTCAGTGGTAGGGATTATAGGAGCAGTAACTGCTTCAGCTCTGAGAGCCTCAGCTTCAACTACAACTGAAGCTGATACTGGGCCAACAGCCTGAGAAGCTGTAGGAGCAGCATCAGATGATTCACCAGCATTGGACCTCATCTCCCCCTCTTTAGCTAAGGCATGAGAGAATTGGCCAGAGAGTTCGTCCAAGCGCTAACGCTGGAGAACCATTGAATCCTCCAGCCTTTGCAAGGCATTGGCTAGAGTTGTCGTTGCCTCACGCATCTCATGGAGCTGAGCACGATCATTGGCAGATAAATAAGGTGCAATCACTGGAGCTGGTTGACGGACAACATCCATGATTTGTTGAAGAAGACCAGTCTGCTGATCAGCTATAGCCTGAGCATCGTCAGCCCTGCTGTGAAGAATAGCAATGGCGTCGTTGTTTGCTTGAACAGCTTCTTGGAGAGTCTGTAGCTGACTCTGAACTTCTTGAACATCCGCCTGGAGGGCAAGGAAGTTCGCATCAAGATCGCCTTGACGGGGCATCTCTTGGTGAACTTCGTTTATCCTGGAGAGGACGGTATCAACGGCGGGAAGGAGAAGCTTGATATCAGATGACATATCATAGTCATCATTAATTTCTTCATCTCCTCCATCATCTTTCTCTCTTTCTTCTTCTGTCACTTCTTGAGAAGGACCTGCAAAAGAAGAAGTGTGAGCTGAAGGCTCAAGGTTAGAAAGAAAAAAAGGGTAGGAAGATGGAATACCTGAGGAGCCTTCAGTGACTTCTAAAGGATTGTCACTGACAGGAGCAAAAATGTCCTCGAGAGGATGGACATCCGTATGCTGAGGAGCATCGAGAGGAGCAGCCTCAGGTCCAGTGGTGAGTGTCTCAGTATCAGGAAGGACAGTCGCTGATACATCATCGGCATGTGTAAAGACCAAGGAGGGAGGAGAAGAGAAAATGGTTGAGAAGAGACGTGGGTGTTCAGCGGTGGCGGCGCTGATATCTACACTTTTAGTGATTTGGGTCACTAAAGTGATTGGTGAAGGTACCACTGATACGATAGTGACGGGAGAAATCACTGAAGAGCTGGGAGGGTTAACAGAAAGTGCCTCGGGATAAGGCTAGTTTCAATAATTGAAGCCTTTTGAGAAGTCTCAGCTAGAGACGTGGTTGTCCCCTTTTTGGCTTTCTTGGCACTCTGAGGAGAACCAAGAGTTGGTTGAGAAGATCGTTTAGAAGAGGTTTTGGTGGCTTGGCTAGACGCAGGGGGGTTTGCCCTTGTCATGACCACCTGAGAAGAAGAGGTAATGATGGACACAATGGAAGAAAGTGCCACATCACTGTCCCTCAGCTTATGATCCAGAATCCTGGATCCAAGCCTGAAAGTTAGAAGGTTTCCTTCTTTGGGGTAAAGACTTTTGAAGATCTTTGTCAATACCATCGAAAGAAACCTGGTGTAACGCACCACCTTTTCTCGTTGGCGCTTGTTCAGCTTAAGCACCAGGTCATCGAAAATGACCGCAACATAATTTATATTGCGACGCTGAATCGCAGATACGCCTATGATCAAGGCGATCCTAGAGGCCTGGTCCTGACCTCTAGTTTTTCCACCCATGCACTGGATAAAATAAGAAAACAGGTATTGCCAGATAGCTGACATCCTGTTCTTCTAAATCTTCATCAAGGATTTGAGAGGGGCGCTGGAGTCCTTCTTCATTGGCCACTGGTAGCCAATGGCATCGAGAAAG
>NW_020201920.1:0-15920 GCF_001531365.2 Cynara cardunculus var. scolymus
GAGTTTTCATGGCAGGGTAGCACAGTGGGTCTATACGAGAAAACCCCGTGACCCACCGGCTATGAGTTTCGACCAAAATTTGGTGTTTTTTACTTAAACATGCATAACTTTTGCTGCAAGGCCCTGTTCAAGTCCCATGACCTGTCAAATCAAAGCTAAGAATGAGGGGGACGCTATCGCAGGAAGGTTCTTGGTTCTACAAGATGATTTGTTTGGGTTTCAATGAAGTGCACAAGGCACGTTCTTTCTATTTGGCAAATGCGTGGTTCCGGCAACTTTCGGCACGAGAACGGTTCTTTTGTCATGTTCTTTCTGGAGGAAAAAATCTCATTTAAATTATAGATTCATCAAGAGAGTTTTCATGGCAGGGTAGCACGGTGGGTTCGTACGAGAAAACCCCGTGACCCGCCGGCTATGAGTTTCGAACAAAAGTTATTTTTTATGCTTAAAAATGCATAACTTTTGCTGCAAGACCCGGTTCTAGTCCCATGACCTATCAAATCGAAGCTATGAATGAGAGGCATGCTATCGCAAGAAGGTTCATGGTTTTACAACATGATTTATTTGGGTTTCAATGAAGTGCATGAGGCACGTTCTTTCTAATTGGCAAATGCATGGGTCCGGAAACTCTTGGCACAAGAATGGTTCTTTTGTCATGTTCTTTCTGGTGGAAAACATCTCATTTAAATTGTAGATTCATCAAGAGATTTTTCAAGGGAGGGTAGCACGGTGGGTCCGTACGACAAAAGCCCGTGACCCGCCGGCTATGAGTTTCGACCAAAAATTGGCGTTTTTGGTTACACACGCATAACTTTTGATGATGGACCCATTTCAAGTCCCATGACCTGTTTAATCGAACCTAGGAATGAGAGGCACACTATCGCACGAAGGTTCATGGTTCTACAACATGATTTGTTTGGGTTTCGATGAAGTGCGTGAGGCACATTCTTTCTAATTGTCAACTGCATGGCTTCGGGAAATTTTGGCACAAAAACGGTTCTTTTGTCATGTTCTTTCTGGTGCAAAACTTCTCATTTAAATTGTAGATTCATCAAAAGAGTTTTCATGGGAGGGTAGCATGATGGGTCCGTACGAGAAAACCCCGTGACCCATCGGCTATGAGTTTCAACCAAAATTTGGTGTTTTTGGTTACACACACATAACTTTTGATGGAGAACCCGGTTCAAGTCCCATGACCTGTTAAATCGAACCTAGGAATGAGAGGCACGCTATCGCAGGAAGGTTCATGGTTCTACAACATGATTTGTTTGTGTTTCGATGAAGTGCATGAGGCACGTTCTTTCTATTTGGCAAATGCATACGAGAAAACAAATCATGTTGTTTTCACGGGGTTTTCTCGTACGGACCCACCGTGCTACCCTCCCATGAAAACTCTCTTGATGAATCTACAATTTAAATGAGATGTTTTCCACCACAAAGAGATTTTCCTAGGGAACGATCAATTTATCATTCCAGTTACTATTTGTCACTCCAACACATCTTCTTCAGAGATTGTTGCCGTGCCCATTAGTTATATTCCTCCTTCAACTTCAAACACTGATCAATCAGTGAATGAAATGCTTTCAGCATCTGAACCTATTTCATTCACTGAATCTGAGGCTCCTTTAGCAATTGTTCCTATTGTTGAGGACTATGGAGCTGAAGCCTCATCTTCTGTTCCTAAACTTACATACTCATATGATAATCCTCTACCGGCTCGTGGATGGACTCAATACCATCCAATTCATCAAATTCTTGGTGATCCAGATGCTGGTATCAAGACTCATCGTGGTCTAAGTAATATATGTCTCTTTGTCAACTTTCTTTCTTTAGTTGAACCCAAGAAAATCAATGATGTTATCTCAGACCCTAGTTGGGTCCTTGCCATGCAAGAGGAGCTCATTGAGTTTGATAGTAATAAAGTCTGGTACCTTGTTCCACGTCTTTCTGACAAAACAATGATAGGTACCAAATGGGTCTATCGTAACAAGTTAGATGAAGAAAGTGTGGTAACACGTAACAAGGATAGACTTGTGCTCAGGGTTATAGACAAGAAGAAGGGAGCGACTATGACGAAACCTTCGCACCAGTGGCTAGACTCGAAGCAATTCGACTCTTCCTAGCCTTTGTTGCCCATAGAGACTTTAAAGTGTACCAAATGGATGTAAAGAGTGTATTCCTTTGTTGAGTTTATAATCATAAATGTTTATTGTCTTTAAACTAAGGTCGATATCTATTTTCTCTAAGATATGATTACTTATTCTTTTTCTTAAAAACTTAAAACTATCACTGAAGCTTTCTTTCATCGGTGATCAAATCATTTTAAAAGTTTGTTTCAGTGATTCTTCGTTCACTGAACATTTATGTAAGTATATATTTCTTATACTTATCTTTTCTTAAAAATCAAAATGATCACTGAATCTTTCCTACTCAGTGATTCAAATGTTTTAAAATGTCAGGATCAGTGATTCCCCTATCACTGACACTGAAGTCTTAAAACTATCACTGAAATTTTTCTCTCTTCAGTGATCAAAATATTTTAAAATGTCTTTTCAGTCTCTTTCAAAACTAAATGACTCTTCGTTTTCTTAAAAACTTTTCATCTTTAAATGAAATAGTTAATGAACTGTCTTTATGACGACATTCCCTATTTACAATACGCAACACTTTGAGATGCGCAAAAAGTAATGTCATACGCTACCTCATTAAATGCCATCCAATCATGGATAAGAACGTGCCATTTTTTCATCACGGCCCCTTTCCTCAATCGTCACCTTTTTGTCTCTCATATCCATTCTCTCTCCTCCTACCTATAAATAAGAGACTTCTCTCTCACTTTTCTATTTACGCTTTCAAATATCCAAGACGAACCTCTGTCGATTTGCAGAGC
Source organism: Cynara cardunculus var. scolymus (assembly GCF_001531365.2). NCBI lineage: Eukaryota > Viridiplantae > Streptophyta > Magnoliopsida > Asterales > Asteraceae > Cynara > Cynara cardunculus. The sequence goes on from NW_020201920.1 coordinate 2,891, forward strand.
AAGAAGATCTCTCTAAATTTCTTCTAAGATCTTTTCTCTTCAAACAACTAAGGTCGATATACTTCTTCTCTTCTTGTTCTTTTCTTTTTATGAGAAATGTGTTTAACATTTTAAGAACTTGGTTCTCTTAAAACAAAATAAACATTTATGATTATAAACTCAACCTTCTTCTTGGTTGTAATCACATTTCTTCGAACACACTACTTGAAAAACCTTAATCCTTCTTCAAGGACTTTTCAAAAGAAGTTTTTCTTGTTCAAAAACTTAAAACTATACACAAATCTTGGTTTATCTAAAGACTGTTTTATCTTCTTTTTCTCACTAAAAACAGATGGTTGCCAAGAATGTAGGCTTTACAATCGATGAAGTGTCTTTCAAGGCCAACAATCATGATGCCTTGTTAGGCATCCCTTTGAACAAGGCTTTCTATAAGGAAGCGGTCGACTTCCTCAAACAGTCGTCGCTTGCCTTTGCTCTTAACCATCAGCCCGTCAAGGTTAAAGAGGCTCTTCAACAGTTCTGGTTCACTGCTGAAGTGGTGGATCTTGAACACAAGAATGGCCGCCAAGTTGAGCAGATCACCTTCGCGTTCAATCGCATGACCGTGAAATTCATAGTCAACACCGTGAGGACTACTCTTCACCTCCCCAAGGGCCCCTTTGACATTGAGCCCTCAACTGCTGAGATCATTCAATGTCTCGATGCCATTGGCTATTGCTCGTCAGTTTATTCAACCTTAGATTTCAACACAAAAATAGAACTCGGCGCAAATATACACCTTGAACTACTGTCATCTTGTAACAAGTAATAATGGTAAAATACCAGATATCGTTCCCACAGAGATAGCTTTGCAGAGTTCGTCAAAAGTCAAGTATATAAAAACTAATTTCAGATGGCGAAACGAGGGATTTGATTTATCTAAAATTGGGAGATTTGATTAAGAACCAAGAAAATATCAATCTTAAGAAGAAGGAAAGGGTGCAACAGTTGATTAAGACACTAATCAAATGATTCAGCAAAAAAGGTGACATAGCATTCCTGTCAAAATTATCTAAAATCAATAAATGATTTTATATAATTGTCACATTATCAACTATCGGGTCAGATGGCCTGCCAGGAGTACACACCGGTCAACGTGCTATCGATACGATATCATTTATGTTAGACGTCGTGAATCCTAGCACAACACAGTGTTACCATCCTACACCGTAAGAGTATAGCATTTGTCAGACACTAAAGCTATTTATAGATTTCTTCTATTACCTCAGGTTTTGAAAGTCAATACACTTTTATACACAAAATTAGTTGTCAATTAGTTTTAATGTAATTCTCAAATGAAATATTAAGCACCTGAAACAAATAGTAGACTATAATGCTAGTAAGACACCTTTGTACTTTCGTATCGGCTTTGTTCTTAATTTCTCGTTACACCCCAAGGTAAGACGTTTAGCCCATCATCGCTCGGTTTCTTCTCTCGAAGGATGTAAGGACTGAAAAATAAATAACTGATACGGAAAAGTAAATTGCAGAAAGTAAATTACAAGAAATTAAAATAATGGAATTTACAGTACTGGAAATTAAACGACAGAAATATAAATGACTGAAAATAAATTGCTAGAAATTAAAATACAGACAAGTAAATTGCAGTAAAGTAAAATGTAGAAAAGTGAAGACTGAAATGTAAATGATTGAAATTAAATTACTAATAACTAAATACTAATAATTAAAATTAATCTAAGACATGATGTAAAGTAAGTACTTGATGTATTAAGATGTGACAATTGAAAACCTTTAAAAGAGGAGTTGACTTTGAAGAAACTTGCAAGACAAGTAACGAAACTTGCAAAACAAGTTTCGTTGCTAAGACCGGAAAGTTACTTGCAAAGTCTTGAGAACAGATTATTTATTCTACGTAAATTAGTCGTGAGCCACAAAAAATGAAATCCAATGTTAAGCAACAGAAATCGACTAATTTATAACTTGGAACGAAAATCAGAAGGCGTGTCGTAACTTGGAAATAAGAACAGAAATGAGATGAAGATTTAAATACGAGCACTTGAATTAAAACTTGAGAACGTAAACAAAACTTCACAAATTCAGTTCTTGGTTGGAAGCAAGAAAACCGAAAGCACAAATATCAAAAGCAATAATCTAGAGAGTAATTGTTTATAACTCAAAAATTGAGAATAAGAAAGTGAGTAAGTGTAAAAACAAGTGTTTAAAACAAAGCCTTAAGCCTCTATTTATAGGCTAAGGAAGCTTGCACATGAGGGTCACCTAATAGGAGAAAAGGTGCTTCAAAAATGGGTTGTGACCAGGCCCAAGGCCTTTGACTAAACAACTTCAAAGGAGCAGCCCAAGGAAATTCGGCCCAGGTAAAAAGTGCAGCTCACAGGTTGGTGTTATAGGACTGTCACACCTGCTCCTACAGGACTGCTGTAGGATTTGCCCAAAAATCATCAAAAATATGCATAAATAGGGAATTAACATTACTTATGATATATTACCACTATTATTTAAAGAAGACATAAAAAGACTCAATTAAGACACTAATGGGCAAATAAAACAAGTGAAAATGGTTAAGAAAATGATGTAACTAGGTTAATAAATTAACACTTATCACAACCCCAAACTTGAATTGTTGTTTGCCCCCAAACAACAGAAAATGACAAATTAAAAGACTCAAGTTTCTAATAAACTAAAAAATTTAACATAATTATTCAAAAGACAAAGTGTGCATATTTTTCAAAATTTTTGAATGAAAGTGTTCTACTCTTGACTTGATGCTTGATATTCGTATTCATAAACCTAGCTCCCCCAAACTTAAGTCTTTTATATTGCCAAACCATAGGCTAGCCTACATTTCTTTTGCTATACTAGATTCAACAGATAATTTGGAACTTTGAATTGGGTTTTGCATTTGGCTTTTTCTTTTCAATGCATGCCTTCTACCTCATCTCACTTTTTCCCTCCATAGCACAATTTTACTGCTATGCATCTCATATTGAGGTATTTTGGACATTTTGGTCCTTTTCAAATATTCTGGTGTACTTTGACAGTCTTTTGTATGCACAAGACATGGAACTTTGTTCCTTTGTTTTGCCTTTTTGTCTTTGTGCATATGTTTCATGAACTCTATAGTGTTTGGTGCTTTTTAGGACCCTCCCCCAAATTTAAGGGAAACAATGTCCTCATTGTGAGTGTATCAAGGCTACAAATTGGCCAAATTGAAATGAAGGCCCAATTGAATCAAGTAAAAGCTTTGGAAATGGTTGGCTAGTTCTAGAGGCTCAATTTAAGACAAAGATGGTTTAAGCTTTGGATTATTGTGGCTATGGCATCAATTCAAGCATTTGTACAACATATTCATCATTTATTCTATTTTTGGTGCATACATGGCTAAAAGAACAAATGCTACTTAAAATGAGTGCCCAAAATCCTAAAATGATACAGAAAAGTAAAGATGATCAATAAGTGTAATTGAATATCTATAAAAGCAAAAAGACTCAAACCTAAATAATTGAAACAAAAAAGGAAAGATGAGAAGTCACAAGTGTGACTTGATCATCTTGTGAAAATAAAATGACTCAAAGATTCAAGACTCAAATGAAGGATATAGACAAAACCAACAAACCAACTCTTTGTCAAATTGACCATAGAGTCAGGATGTAGTACCAAAGTTGGGTTTCAAGCCAAGTAAACAGTCAACCAAGGGACTGTATTACCACACAACATGTCCATCTTTAAACCAAACAATGGGATTGCCATTGTTTTACCATGATACAGCCTTAAAGGAACCAAACAATGGGATTGCCATTGTTTTACCACGAAATAGACCAAATGGAACCAGACAATGGGATTGTCATTGTCTTCTCATGACACAACCTAGAATGGTTGTAACACAACATAGGGAGGTAAAAATTAGTGCAAAGAATATGGCCCTCCTTTAAAACAGTCACAACAGCTATGCATACAGCAACCAAACAACATGGACAACCTTTAAGAAAACTGCAGAATATACCAAAGCAGCAGAGGAAACAAAAGTTAATCTAGAAAAACAGTGGAATGAAGATCCTAAATAAACAAACTATGCTAAACAGAATGGACACATGCCATGGTCAAAACAGCAAAGAAAATGCATGACTCAGGACTGCATACTAAAAACAGCAAATAGGTTTAAATGAAAACAAGAAGGTTAAAACAGCAAAACCAATTTAACAACTAGCCATTAAAAACAACAAATTTATGTTAAAAACAGCAAAGAATAGAAACATAACTATCATATTGGCTAGCCTTGGCTACAGCATGCCCATGAAATGTTAAAAACAACAAAGGAAAATATCATACTAGTGCTAGAAACAGTAAATTCACGACAACAAACTCTAAATCTAAAAACAGCAAATTAAAGACCAATTAATTACTTAAAAACAACAAAGACAAACAATTATGCAACTAAGGACCAAATAACATATGATTATGTAGAAGAACAAATCATACTACTAAGGACCCTAGATGCTATTGCTAAAACAGAGGAAACAACATATTTTAAACACAAAATACATGTATTAGACCTGTAGAACAGCAACATAAACAGTTACTACATGAAACAGTTGAAAACAACAAACTTCAACATTACCTAAAAAAAACTATATACTTTAAACAGCCACTTAGAAGCATAGCATTTCCTCCTGGCAAAATAGCGAAATAGCAAAACAACAGGTGCTAAACACAACAAAAAAACAGACACTATACTAGACCTAAAAGTCATGAAATAAGCAAACTATATATATCAGATAGTAATACTACTTGTCCAAACAACAAAATAGATACTAGCTGCTAACAAAGGCCTATGCATAACAAATATATATATATGTATATATAAAGAAGTGAGAAGGTAGAACCTGTCCTACTCAGACTCAGTAGGAGAGTCTGACTGCTGTAGCAAGATGGACTTTGGTGGAGGTGGGAGCTTTATTGCACTTTGTGACATGCCATGTTTGGAAGCAGCCCTGAGTATCCTTTCCTTCTGTATCTTGTATTCAGCCAACTGCATTCTCTCCTTCTTCAAGATGTCTACCTTCTTCTTCAACTCATCCACTCTCTTCATCATCTTGTGGTGTTTCTTTACAATGGTTCTTTTCAAGGCATTGGTGTTATCCTCTAATGCCTTCATCAAATCATCCTTTAGAGATGTCATGAAAGAAGTGGCTGTTTCTGGCTGTACCTTTACATTTACCCTCATCAATCTATCCAAATTTTTCTTGTCTATGGATGTCTTCTCCATAGACATCAAATCAGTGGGCAAGTCTTGAATCTGGGCCTTTTGCATGAACTTATGGATCAAAGATGGGTAATGTAGCTTGCCATTGGTCCTTTCTACACATGTTCTAATGTTGGAGCATATCATCCTCCCAACATCAAATGGTCTAGCCTCCAAGATAGAGTAGAGGATCAAAACTCTCTCTAGGCACAAATTTGTGTCATGGCTAGTAGGGTGAAGGGTGTGCCTCATGAAATAAAACCATAAATTGGCTTCATGCTTCAAATATTGGGTTTTTGGAAGCCTAGCCGTACCCTTGAAGCTCCATACAGGCCCCTCCTTGGCTATCCTAGCTAAAATCACATCATATTCCTCATCAGTGCACCCAGCTGTCAACCTATCTAGCTCAGAGTATGAAGGTGGTATGAACTGTAGTAGGTCATTTATGGCATTGGGTGAGTAGGAAACAGGGGTCTTTCTTACTCTCAATTCTACCCTATTAGTGACAGCCACCTCTGTATAAAATTCTCTAACCCAATTAATATTGTATTGGTTAGGTGTATCACATAAAATTTCCCAACCCAAAGAGTCTATTGTGGCCTTGATGGAAGGATTGGCCAACAATAGTTGTTGTGAAAAACCTTTTTGTACTACCCCTACCATCTTAGAAAATTGTAAGAATGTTTTTCTTGCTATTGTTGTGCTAAACAAGTGTTTGGGTTTCAAAAAGATACCTAGCCTATCCTCAAATTGCTGCCCTGGCCCCTTTCTTCTTATTGCTGCCCTTTCCTCAGCCTCTGAGTCCTCACTATCCTCTCTCCTTCTCTTTGAACTTCTTGTCTCAACTCTGCCCATCCTCCTCTTCCTTGCCACTTTCTTTCTCAACCTCCTCTCTTTCTTGCTAAACATGGAGACTGCTATGCTCAGGGCTATGGTGGGCAAAATGTGTCCCCTCATAATAGTCATGGGTTCCAGAGTGGATAGGGCTATTGGGTTGGTTTGGACTAGGGACGTATGTTGAGTGGAGTGGGGTGAGGGTGGTGGTGTTTGAGTGACTGGGGTATTTTGTGGGTCAGATGGATTTTCATTGTGTTCAAAGGGTGTTAGGCTAGGATTAGTGGGTGATAGACCTAAGACAAAGTCTAATTCTTGGATAGAAACAGTAGGTGGCAAAGGGATACCAAGTTTAGTAGGTGTAGATTTAGTGACTGTTGGTTGGATTGGTACATGCATTGGGTTGGTAATGACTGTTTCAACAGCGGATGGTCTAGAAATGGTTTAGGGTGTGGTGAGATGGTCAAATATGGTAGGTTCAATAGTGGATGATGAAACAGGAATAGAAGTGAAATGTGGTGCTTCCATGAAGTTGAATTCAATGGGTATGTCTTTAGTGATGGTGGGTGCATGGGTGGTGGTAATAGGTGTTTGGGCAGGGGATGGATCACACTCTGGTTCTTCCCTAATCATCATATCCATGGCTTCCAAAGCTACACTAACAGAGTGCTTAATGGATAGATTTCCCTTTTTTAGTGCTTGGGCAGCCATAGAAGGCTGAGTTTGGACCATGGCAATAGCAGGGGCACAAGTTGCTGTCTTGAGCCCTAAAGTTTCATTGGAGGCTGCAATGGCGTCATCCATAGTTCTTCTCAACATAAAGCCAACACTGGCTTGAGGGTACACAGGAAAACTAGACAGTAAATCCATAGTCAAAGGTCTAGTGATTTTCAAACCTGTATGAAGCCTTTCTGTCATGCTTGGAGGTATGCTTGGAGTGATCATTTGTGTAGCTGCCTCTGCCAGGGTGTTTAAAGAGGTAGAGTCATCTTTTGTTGATTTGGATGCATTGTCTTGAGCAGCAGGCATCTCTGGTGGTGAATCACTATCATCAGATAGTGCAATCACAGTGCCCTTCTTTTGCTTGAATGGTTTAAAATTTGTAAGGCCGTTAGCTCTACTTCTGGTCATCCTGAGGGTAGCTTGATATTGTGGCTGTGGAGGTGGCTGTGGTTCAAACCTCACAATTCTTTGGGATTGAGTTTGATTTTGAGTAGGTGGTTGAGGTCTAGACTTAGCAAAAGGAACTTGCCTCAAGGGAATGACATCAATGGTTTCCTCCTCACTTTCACTGGATTGGTCATTGTTGTTCACAGGAGGCATGGAATCATATTCTCCCTCTTTCTTTGGCTCCTTTATCCTCGACCTGTTAACAAGAAAACAAAATGGCCACCAGTTTCTTTTAGTCGGGCTTGGTTAATCAAGAGATTGGGCCGGCTGTTGAAGGCAAATCCCGACCCAAAGATAATTAAGATAAAATCCAAACTTTTTAATATAAACCTAATATAAATGAAACAATTATTCTAAGAAAAGAAAATAAACTAAAGCTTTATCTAAAAATTTAAAATGCAAAATAAAAATAAACATATAAAGACTAATAATTACAGTGATTTATTATTTTAGAAAAATAACCTCAATAGGTTGCGTAAAAACCATTGAATCAAAGAAAGGTTTCACTCGTTGCCCGTTCACTTTGTAATAGTACCCCTCTCCAGATCTATCAGGTCAATTACTCCGTAGGGGTATACTTTGGCAACAACAAAAGGTCCGGTCCATCTGGAATTCAGTTTTCCAGGAAATAACTTTAACCTCGAATTGAACAACAGGACTTTTTGGCCTTTTGTGAATTCTTTTGGAAGAATCTTTTTATCATGTAATTTTTTGGTATTTTCTTTGTATCACTTAGCATTTTCACAGGAAAAATTCCTATGCTCTTCCAATTCACAAAGTAGCAAAGTCCTTTTTCTTCCGGCCTCATCTAAACTCATGTTAAGTTCTGTTGATCCCAAATCTCTCAATAACACTAATAATCTAGTTAAGAATAACCAAATTATGGTGTTTTATTGGAAAAAGTGATGAACACTCAAGAATGAATTATAAACAATAAAGAAGAATCTTGAGCGTCAAAAGTTTTACTTTATTGATAAGAAAAACGTAAAAAGAGACATTTAGTACAACAGGCCTAATCACCTATTTATACTAAAAAGCTAATTAGAAGATAACTATCTAACGAGACTTTTTAGCTAATATTCTATTAATAGATAATGTTTATCTAAACTATGGATAAGCTTTGATATTAATATAAACTTGAAGTGTAGTTGTCGACTTGTCATCTCCAGCTGTCTTCCATGATATGATGAATCATCCTTATCTTTAAATATTCATCGTATGCCTCTGGATGAATTGCTGAATAATTCTCTAAGTGTWGTTGACCAGAGGGGCGATGAAGATGCTCTTTCCATCGCATCCATGGTCGTCCATCGGCCCTCTGGTCGTTCACCAGACTTAGCCAATTCTGCCTTGATGTCTTCATCGGTCTTCTAGTTCTTTATCACTTATTGTTTTTCATTACTTTTACACTTTATGAATTATAGGGCTTAACAATCTCCCCCTAAGTAATGAAAGAACAAACATAGACTAATCTAGAAACAATTGTGAAGAACAGAGACTAATCTAATAGAAAAACATCAAATTCCAAATTTTCAATGGATGATGAAATTCTTACAATACTGAAATCAAAAGACATCATTTTAAGTCACAAGTTTACAACTCATCATGATCTACCTTGAAATATATCTCTGAAGCATAGAAGCAGTCTTCGATAGCCAATGACTGTCGATATCTCATGGATGATTTGACTCCCTTCTTCTCTTGGCATGTGATTTCTACCTAGTCTTTCTCTGATGACTTTCTGAAACCATTCAAGTGTATCCGATGAATACTTGAATGCCTCAGTTAGTCTGAAAAATTTCTTTGCCCCAAACTCATTCTTGTAAACAAGTCCAAGTTCGGGTTGAGTTAAGACTGAGGCAGATCTTTTCTCCTGCAGACCTTGGAAGTCTTTGTTTAGTGGAGCACAGGAAAGTCTTTCGATGCCTAAACGAAGAGCAATTTCGAAATCACTCTTTGCTCGATGCTTTACCAGGGTTTCCATTGTTTTTACAACCGCTCTATTCGCCATTCCAAACCTGATGCCGTGATCCTGCCTTTGAGTCGTGTATGCATATAGTTCAATCAAGTCATAGGGATTGAGGTTGATAAGGTCATTTTCGTTGAACACGCTAATTTGCCCATGTGCTCCTTCCACTGTGAACTCGATGTATCGAATGGCTCTATTGACAAAGGTCTTCACTTTTAGATCCATGACCCTCCTTATCCAATCGCTAAAGAAGACAACCTGTGGTGCTTGTGTGGTCTGTCTAATGAACCTATGGTGTAAGAGGTCCATGGACTCGGGCAACAAAATCGGAGTATTGATGGTCAAACTTTCATTGCGGTCTTGGTACAAGTATTGATGGATGTTTTCCATCATAATGGGTTCCCTGGGTGGCAACTCTGGACGTCTCTGTAGCGACTCCATGTTCTATATAATCTCATCAACCAAGCTCTGCGAAGGATGCTACGACGAATAAGGAGTATCCACTTGCACCACGGGTGGTTGGGTTGAGGGTTGTGTATGGGTTGGTGAAGGTATGGTTTCTTGTTGGGTTGATTCAGCTTGGGTTGGTTGTGGATCATTGGGTTCGGCTTGGGTGGTTTCTGGTTCATGGGGTTCTGTTTGGGTTTGTGGTTGTTGGGGTGATGAAGGTTGGATTATTGTTGGTTCTGGTTGTATGGATAAGGTGAAGGGTTCTGTGGTGCGAGGGGTTGGTGAAGGGGTTAAGGGTAGGTTTGGTGTGGGTGATGGAGTAAAAGGTTGGTTTATTTTTGTTGGTGGGGTGGTTGGCTCTTCATCAGTTGAGGAACTTAACACGATGGGTTCTAGGGTTGTAGCGAAGGGAACATGTACATTTTGTACATCTTCAGAGGCCAGAGCCTCTTGTTCCCTTGCTTGGGTTCCTTCGGTTGAGGGTGGTGGTTGAGTTTGCGATGGTGGTGGTGGTGGTGGTGGTGGTGCAGCGAATTCCATTGAAAGAGCAGTCGTGGCCTCTGTCTCCCCCTCATGAGGTCCAAGACCTTGATCATCAGGGTCTTGGTCTTCATGTCGTGGCCTCTTGTGTTGGCGGCTGCTGGAGCAAGAGGCTCTGCTCCTCTTCTTCTTTTTGTCCTTCCTGAAGGACGGAAGATACGCCTTCAGGGCTGCTTTTCTTTGGCTCTCCTCCATCGTTTGAAGGAGAGAAGTGGTGCGCCTTTGTTCATTGGCCAGGTTCTGGGAGAGAACCCTGGTCGGATGGATGGCACGATAAACGAATTTGGCACTAATCTCATTGAAAGATGAGACGAGTGCCTTGGACAGAGCCCGCAGGTCAGCTCTGGTGGCGAACTCTTTGGTTGATGAGGAGGCTTGTGGTGGCATGGAGGTGGTGGCGGATGTAGATGGAGGGATGGGAAGGTTGGTGATGAGATCTCTCACCTCTATAGTGAATGAGGAGAAGACTTCATCAAAGGATGGGCCTGCAGAGGGAGGTTGGGGTTGAGTAGGTTGGGGGATTTAGGCTAATATTGTGGCCGGGAGTTGGGTGAGGTGGTTTGGATGGTGGCCATTTGGTAGGTAAGAGTGGCGAGGGTTTCATCGATAGATGAAGTGGATAGAGGTGGGGTTTGTTGATGGATTTGGGAGATGATGGAGGGTGGTAGGTTGTTAAGGTTTTGTAGGATGGTTTGTAGTTGGGTGATGATGTAGGTAAGGTTCTCATCGGCCTCAGTTGCTTGGGCCGTGAGGGTGGCAATGGAGTGGATGAGTATTTGGTTTCTTTGGGTGGCAAGGGAAGATGCGGTGTTATGGTGTTGGGTGATGGTTTGTTGGAGCATTTAGAGACGTGTGGTATTCTCTCGGGTTTGGGTTTCAATTTGGGAGAGGTGGCGTTGCAGTATTGCAAGGGATTGTTGAAAGTCAGTGGTATCAGTTGAGGGTGGGTTGTCAACAATCCCTTGAATGATGAGTTTAAGGTCTTCCAAGGACCGCATCACTGAATCGACAAAGGCTTGGAACTCGGCCTTTGTGACTAGTTCTGCAATTAGGGTAACCCCTGCAGCAACGGATACTGCAGGTTAGGCCTCTGCTCCGGAGGCGCCTTCTTGTCCTTGTGAGAATGTGGGCCTAGAAGGACTTCCATCATGTCCTTGATAGCCCTCAAGAGAGGAGCTATCTCGTGATGTTGTGACATCAGCTTCTTCTTCCTCGGCTTCAGAGGCCGGGAAAGTGAAGCGAATGTGTGTCCCCTTCGGTAGATCAAATATCGAAGGGGGATGTGCATGAAAGGAAGATCGCTTTGAACGATCTTAGGGTTGTTCAATGTCAGAAGCAACACATTCTTCTGTGTGTGTGATTGGTTGTGTCGACCCCTGAGGCAAAGGGGCTCTTATATCTTCATCACCTCTCTGTTGGGAGAGGGGTGATGGAAAATGGCGTTCCTCGGCTAATTCATCTCCAGAGGCCCGAAGAATGGCCTCTAGATGGCTGGCTGGGGTTAGGATTGGACTGGGTCGTCCTTGTTCAATACCCCTGTGGCTTTGATCACCAGGGGTAGATGATGTGGTTGCCCTTTGGGTAGTGGGTGGAGGAATAGTACGAGTAGGGCCGGGGAAGGCACGATGAGTAGCATCATCATCATCATCATCATCTTCATCATCCGATGAAGATGTCTCATGTGCTCCTTCGCTTGGTTCGGGGGACGGCTCTAATCGCTCTGGGGTAGCTGCCCTCGGTTCCTTGGACAACATAGAGCGTTCATAGGTCTAGCGTATCTCAGATGTCGATGGAATGACCTTGAGCATAGCCCTGGAGAGTGGGCGGTTGATGGTGTAACCCTCCTTCGAGATGGTTGGTCGATGGTCGTGCATCTTGTAGACTGGGGTGAAGGGCTCCTCAGCCGGTAATCCATGTTTCCTCATTGCGTCCCCAATGAAGAGGGCGAGGAAACGAGGGAAGAGAATCGCAGGTAGAGGCTTGCCAGCGGCTTGGAGTTTGCATTTCTTGACCACCGCCGAATGAATCTCAATGTAGATGAGAAAGGCGTAGTCAAGGTTCAGGTTGAAGAACAGCCCATACATGATCGTCATGATGTTTATGTTCCCTTGGTCCAATGACCCCTGTTTGCATGTGAGGGCCTTGTTGAGGATGGAGAAGAACATGTTCCACATCGGCGGGAGGAATTGACGTTTGAAGTCGAAGACGTTGCGGAGGTCACAATTGTAACCTAGCATCTTGACGAAACGTAGAATGTCGTCGGTGGTGGGTGCTTCGTCATATTGGGCAATTCCAAGCTCCCGTCGAGTGGGAATTCACAGAACTCGAGAAACTTTAGCCCGCGAAATCTTAAGCGAGTATATCATGTCGTTTGGGGCATCCATGTCCCCCATTATTCCATGGCTTTCTGGGTCAAACTCACATGTTTGCCAATATTGTTGGACGTACTTTAGTGGTACGCCGGTGTCAGAAAGAGTTAGGACGGGAAGGAGAATACAGTTCTTGAAGAACTCGATTATGACGGCGAAGCGGTCGTCAAACAGTGTGTTTTGAAGTTCAATAGCATGGTTGTTTGGCTTCATGGGTAAAAACACAATGGCGCGGCTGTCGGCGCCGGTCGATTGGACTCTGCTGTCATTGTTGTTCGATTCGTGGGAGGCGGAGGAGGCCGTTATTGAGGAAGTTGCAGGTTTTTGTTCGTCAAAATCTAGTTGCAGGTTTTGGTAAGCGTAAAGAGGTAATGAGGGTAGAAGAAAGGTATTTATAGGTGGAGAGATGGTGGGGTGGAGGTGGGAGGGTGGGGTGTG
>NW_020201920.1:17730-18927 GCF_001531365.2 Cynara cardunculus var. scolymus
AGTCACAGAGAATAGGGACTTTGTCATAATGGAAACCATAGTCCTTGAGCCGAGTCTTCATCCAGAGAACTTGTGAACAACAACTAGCAGCAGCAACATACTCTGCTTCTGCTGTGAATTTTGAGACACAATTTTGTTTTTTGGATGTTCAACTTACCAGCTTGTCCCCCAAGAGTTGACAGCATCCAGACATGCTCTTTCTATCAAGTTTGCAACCTGCATGATCTGCATCTATGTAGGCTATTAGATCAAAGCCAGAGTTCTTCGAATACCAGAGACCCAATGATGGGGTTCTCTTGAGGTATCTAAAGATCCTCTTGACCGCAGAGAGATGCGATTCTTTAGGATTTGATTGATATCTTGCACAAAGACATGTAGCAAACATAATATCTGGTCTAGTAGTAGTTAGATACAGGAGTGATCCAATCATGCCTAACAACCTACAGGTTTGCCTGATGGATCAGCAAATAACTTAGTGCCTGTAGCCATAGGTGTTCTCATAGATGATGAATTTGAGAGAGAGTATTTCTTCAGAAGGTCAGTCACATACTTGGATTAATTGATGAAAATCCCTTCTGAAGTTTGTTTTATTTGAAGACCGAGGAAGAAACTAAGTTCTCCCATCATGCTCATCTCAAATTTGCTTTTCATCAACTCTGAGAATTTTTTGCAATGTTTTGCATTTGTAGAACCAAATATGATGTCGTCCACATATATTAGAACAAGTAAGATATCGCTTTTGTGCTTTTTGAGAAAGAAGGTTGTATCGATTGTACCGTTTTCGAATCCATTATTGATGAGAAAGGTAGATAGAGTTTCATACCAGGCCTTGGGTGCTTGCTTCAGCCCATAGAGGGCTTTATCCAGAAAATAGACGTAGTCTGGATGTTTTGGATCTTCGAACCCATGAGACTACTGTACGTAGACTTGTTCACAAAGTTTTCCGTTGAGGAAGGCAGGCTTGACATCCATCTGATAGACCTTAAAGCCTTTGTGAGCTGCGTAGGCTAGGAACATTTTCATGGCTTCAAGTCTTGCAACGGGAGCGAATGTCTCATCATAATCAATCCCTTCTTCCTAGCGGTAGCCTTTGGCAACAAGCCTGGCTTTGTTCCTTATTACGATGCCATCTTCGTCCTTCTTGTTTCGAAAGACCCATTTGGTTCCTATGGTCGTCTTCCCTTTGGGTAGAGGCAT
>NW_020201920.1:22517-46035 GCF_001531365.2 Cynara cardunculus var. scolymus
TTTCATCATCTGATTCAGAAGTTTCTTCTTCAGATTCTGATTCTACCACCAATGCTTTCTTGCCTTTCTTCTTGTGTTCATTGGTAGGGGTCCTTGATATTTCCTTTTCATCGGCAGCAAGAGCGAGAGGTCCACCGATGGATACCTTCTTCATTATGTCGTTCTCTTGTGCTGTAAGCGTTCCATACAGATCATGAAGTGACCAGCCGTCTAGGTCCTGGTTTGCTTGAAGGGACATAGACAGCTGAGTCCATTCATCGCCAAGACTTTTTAGGAATAAAACATTGTTTTCTTCCTTAGTTCTGGAGATATCGTTTCGACGACATTGATTGATCAATGTGTTGAAACGATCGTAAGTCTTCTATATCGGTTCATTAGGAAGGGCCTTGAAATTAGTGTATTCGTTGAGACATTGTGCTCTACGATTTTTATTCGTTTTTGCCCCTCCTTCCAGTTGGCTTGTCAATTCATCCCATAGTTCCTTTGTTATGGAACATGCATCGAGGGATTGGAAGATTTCATTGGGTATGGCCATGATTATCAATCGTTTGGCCTTCTTGTCTGTCTCTACCCTTTTTATGTCGTCTTCATCCCAATTCTTCTCATCCTTGGGCATATAGTAGGCAGGAATTTCCGTTGTGGTGTTTGTTCCTGGAACTCTTGGAACAAGAGTTTTTGGAATGTAGGGACCCTCCATTACAGATCGCAGAAGGTTCCTGTCCATTCCTTCCAGGAAATTCACCATTCTTATCTTCCATTGCGGGTACTCTTCTCGTTGAAGAGTTGGAGGCTTGGTGAGGGAACCAACACTGTATGCAGAATTCTAGTTGGCCATTGAGAATTTTTAAGAAGAGAGAGATTTTATGTTTTGATGAGAGAAACGAAAATTGAAAGATTTTGGATGATCATTTTGATTGGAAAAGCAATCAATTGGCTCTGATACCAATTGTGGATCCCAGATCTCTCAATAACACTAATAATCTAGTTAAGAATAACCAAATTATAGTGTTTTAATGGAGAAAATGATGAACAATCAAGAATGAATTATAAACAATAAAGAACAGTCTCGAGCGTCATAGGTTTCACTTTATTGATAATAAAAACGTAAAAAGAGACATTTAGTACAATAGGCCTAATCACCTATTTAAACTAGAAATCTAATTAGAAGATAACTATCTAACGAGACTTTTTACCTAATCTTCTATTAACAGATAATGTTTATCTAAACTATGGACAAGCTTTAATATTAAGATAAACTTTAAGTGTAGCTATCGACTTGTCATCTCCAGCTGTCTTCCATGATATGATGAATCATCCTTATCTTTAAATATTCATCGTATGCCTCTGGATGAATTGCTGAATAATTCTCTAAGTGTWGTTGACCAGAGGGGCGATGAAGATGCTCTTTCCATCGCATCACTGGTCGTCCATCGGCCCTCTGGTTGTTCACCAGACTTAGCCAATTCTTCCTTGATGTCTTCATCGGTCTTCTGGTTCTTCATCACTTGTTGTTTTTCATTACTTTTTCACTTTATGAATTATGGGGCTTAACAAGTACTTTAATAGCCCAATAAGCTTTGTGCTCTAATTCCACAGGTAAATGACAGGCTTTTCTAAAGACCAATTTATAGGGAGACATACCAATAGGGGTTTTGTAAGCAGTCCGGTAGGCCCATAACACATCATCTAACTTAGAGGCCCAATCCTTTCTATGTGGCTTGACTACTTTGGCTAAAATCCCTTTTATATCCCTATTTGGCAATTCAACTAATTTGTTGGTCTGAGGATGGCAGGTAGTTGCTACCCTATGCTTGAAGTCATACTTATCAAGAACTTCTTCTAACATGTTGTTTATAAAGTGAGTGACTTCATCGCTAATTAAGGCACGAGGTGTACCAAATCTAGTGAATATGTGCTTTTGTAAAAACTTAACAACTGTTTTAGCCATGGCTTCCACCGATTTGGACACATAGTCCACAGCTACCAATATGTAGGCACAGTTATTGGATAGAGGAAAAGGTCCCATAAAGTCTATACCCCAAATATCAAGTAGTTCTATTTCTAGAATCCCGTTTAAAGGCATTTCATTTCTTCTAGAGATATTTCCACTCATCTGACACTCATTGCAAGTTTTTACAAAGTTTTGAGCATCATTATGTAAAGCAGGCCAGTAGAATCCTGATTGTAAAACTTTGGATGCTGTCCTACTCTCTCCAAAATCTCCTCCACAAGGTCCTGCATGGCAGTGCTGTAGAATTGATGTCACTTCTTCTTTTGAGATGCATTTTCTAATCACCTGATCTGCACAAACTTTAAACAAGAAAAGGTCATCCCATAAATATGTTTATGAATCATAGATGAGCTTCTTTCTTTGATACTTATTAAATTCCATGGGAATAATCCTACAAGCTAAGTAATTGACAAGATTAGCAAACCAAGGCACTGTATTATGATTAAGAACCAAAATTCTTTCATCTGGAAATACTTCACAGATGTCACTACTTTGCACTGGTTTGTCTTGTTTTTCCAATCTTGACAGATGGTCRGCCACTTGATTATCCACCCCTTTTCTATCAATGATTTCCAAATCAAACTCTTGGAAAAGCAAGACCCACCTTATTAACCTTGGCTTTGCATCTTTTTTAGAAATAAGGTACTTGATGGCAGCATGATCAGTATGAACAATGACTTTGGTTCCTAGCAAGTATCATTTGAATTTTTCAAAAGCGAAGACCATGGCTAATAATTCCTTTTCAGTAGTGGTGTAATTGATTTGAGCATCATTAAGAGTTTTGCTTGCATAATAAACAGGATGAAAAATCTTTTCCCTCTTTTGACCTAACACTGCTCCAACTGCCCAATCACTAGCATCACTCATTATTTCAAAGGGTTTGGACCAATTAGGTGTTATTACCACAGGAGCAGTGACCAATGCTTCTTTTAAAATGTTGAAAGCGTTTCTACAATCTTCATTAAAATTGAAAACATGGTCATGTTGTAATAATAAACAAAGAGGTTTTGATATTTTTGAAAAATCTTTAATGAACCTCCTATAAAAACCTGCATGTCCTAAAAAACTTTTGATCCCTTTTTACAGTTGTTAGTTCAGGCAATTTCTCAATTACCTCTAACTTAGCTTTATCAACTTCAATGCCTCTTTTGGAACTTAAATGCCCTAACACTATGCCTTCTTTTACCATAAAGTGACACTTTTCCTAGTTCAAAACCAAATCTGTTTCTTCATATCTTTTAAGACTTTTTTCAAGGTTTTGCAAACATAGGTCATATGATGTCCCATATACTGAAAAATCATCCATGAAAATTTCCATGGAGTGTTCTAACATATCAGAGAAAATTGACATCATACACCTCTGGAAAGTGGCAGGTGCATTACAAAGTCCAAAAGGCATTCTTCTAAAAGCAAAAGTTCCAAATGGACATGTGAAAGTAGTCTTTTCCTGATCATCCGGTGCTATGGCAATCTGATTGTAACCGGAGTAGCCATCTAAGAAACAATAAAACTCTTTTCCTTCTAGTCTATCTAACATTTGGTCTATGAAGGGTAATGGAAAATGGTATTTTTGAGTGGCTTTATTWAGCCTTCTATAGTCCATACATATCCTCCAACCAGTTACTGTTCTAGTAGGTATAAGTTCATTATTCTCATTTGGTACAACAGTGACTCCTCCCTTTTTGAATACACATTGCACAGGACTGACACAAGTACTACTAGCAATAGGATAAATTATGCCARCRTCAAGCCATTTTAAAATCTCCTTTTTGACAACCTCTTTCATAACAGGATTTAGCCTTCTTTGAGGCTCAACGGAGGTGAAACTTTTGTCTTCCAAAATAATTTTATGCTGACAAATGGTGGGACTTATCCTCTTGAGGTCAGCAATGGTCCATCCTATGGCCTTGGTATGAAGTTTCAACATGTCAACCAACTTTTCTTCTTGGTCAGCTTCTAATGATGATGAAATAATGAATGGCAATTTCCCTGAATCTCCTAAAAAGGCATACTTCAAATGTGAAGGAAGTTGTTTTAACTCTAGGTCTGGTGCAACATCTAAGGAAGGAACAAGAGTCTTCCTATCCTCAGTTTCTGAACATTCAAAAGCAACAGATTTTTGTGGTGTTTCTATTTCCTCAAAATCTTCCTCTTCATCACTATCAGTCTCAGATAAACCTAAGATTTCCCCCAAACTTTTCTCTTGACACCAGGTTTCTATCAGACTCAAAGTAGAACACTCTTCTCTCTCTTTCGGGTACCTAAGGGAATTAAAAACATTAAAGTCACTTCTTGGTCTTGGACTCTAATGGTTAATTCTCCCTTCTGTACATCTACCAGGGTTCTACCAGTAGCTAGGAAAGGTCTCCCTAAAATAATCGGAATGTCTTTGTCAGCTTCAAAGTCTAAGATGATGAAATTAGGTGGGAAAATAAACTTATCAACCTAAACTAGGACATCCTCAATCTTTCCCCTGGGATAGGCTATGGACTTATCAGCTAATTGTAGAGTTACAGTTGTAGGTCTAGCTTCACCTATGCCTAGGGTATTGAAGACAGATAAAGGCATAAGGTTTATRCTAGCACCTAAGTCACATAGAGCTTTTCCTATCTCTTTTCTTCCAATTGAACAAGGGATTGTAAAACTTCCAGGATCTTTCATCTTAGGAGGGATTTTACTGGACAACAAAGCACTGCAACCTTTAGTCAGAGCTACAGTCTCATATTCAGTCAACTTTTTCTTTTTACTCAAAATGTCTTTAAAAAACTTTGCATAACTTGGCATCTGCTCAATAGCTTCAACCAAGGGTATGTTTATGTGCAACCTTTTAAAAACATCAAGAAACTTTTTAAATTGTAGTTCTTTCTTTTGATTCCTTAATCTTTGGGGATAAGGAATATAAGGAGTGACTGCAATAGGAGAAGTAGTCATTTGAAGAGTTGGTGCTGGAATGGGTTTCAAAATTGGTCTTACAATGGGTTCTGATTCAGTTCTACAAGGGATTATAGGACTGGTCTGGACATCTATTGTGGGACTGTCACCAGATTGTGACACATCCACTACAACACTTTCTTTGGGAGTCTGGATTGTCTTGGGTTCATCAGGAAATAACAATGGAAAATCTGATCTTTCTGGAATGGCCGTACTATCTATGGGCCTGACTATGGGTTGAGGATCACTAGTACTCTCTGAATGGTTCACAGGAATGGTAGTCACAAAATCTGGTACAGAGGTAACAGAATCTTGTTCTACACTTTTATTTTCAATCTCTACTTTGTTTGGTTCTTTTTATTCTTTTTGGGTATTTTCTAAATAACATTTTCAACTCCTTAAAGTAACAACCTTAACATGCTATTTTCTTTCTCTCTGAGGTATCTCTATATCACAGGGTAAAGAACCTACTGGTCTTTTACTTATCTCTAAAGCCATTTGTCCCATTTGAGTTTCAAGATTTTTAATTGAAGCTTGAGTTTGGGTTATAAAACCCTTCATCATTGTTTCCAAGGAAGCAGATGATTCGACTTGCTGTTTGGGCTTGTTTTGGAAAGAAGACTTATGATTCTGAAAATTAGCATGTCGATTATTATGATTGCCTTGATGCGCTTGCGAGTGAAAATTAGATTGGCCTTGTTGTTGAAAATTGGACTGTCCTTGCGGTTGAAAATTGGACTGTCCTTGAGGCTTTTGCATTGGTGGATTAAGAGCTAGACTATGCCATGAAAAATTTGGATGATTTCGCCATCCAGGATTATAAGTCTACGAAAATGGTCAAGTCGTGTTGACAAAATTTACATGCTCAGGATTTCCAGGACAATGTTCAAAAGAGTGATCTTCACCATAGTACACGCATTGCACAGTTTGAACATTGGGATTAAAGGTATTAGCTTCAGATTGCACATGTGGGCTAGATGTTAGATTTGAAATTAGCTTAGTGATCTGAGCTGTTAATGCTGAGACAGCATCTACCTCATTTATTCCGGCTGTTTTCTTCAGTGGCATTGCACGTGGGTCAGACCATTGTTCGTTATTGCTAGAAATCTTTTCAAGTATGTCAAAACCTTCATTATAGGTTCAAGCTGTGAAAGCTCCGCTTGCAGTAGCATCAAGCATTTGTCTAGCAACGACATTTAAGCCATTGTAAAATGTTTGTAGCTGTATACAGTACGGAATGCCATGGTGAGGGCATTTTCTCAGCAGCTCTTTATACCTTTCCCATGCTTTAGGAACTGCTTCATTATCTAGTTGTCTAAAGGTACAGATTTCATTCCTGGATTTAGCATTCCTCGTGGGTGGAAAATACTTTTTCAAAAACTTTTCTGCCATTTCATTCCAAGTAGTCACAAAGTCTGGTTGCAATGAATTGTACCATGCTCTTGCTCGCCCCTTAGTGAAAATGGAAAAAGTTTTAGTCTCAGGGCATCGTCTGAAACATCAGGGATGAGAAAAGAGTATGTGATTTCCATAAAAGAACGCAGATGAGAATGAGGATCTTCAGAAGATAAACCAGCATACTGGTCGTTTGTTTGAAGCAATTGAAACATCAGTGGTTTAAGTGAAAAATGGGTGGCACCAATGGTAGGCTTACGTATTCATGTGTGTAGTTGAGTTAAGTTAGGAATAGCATATGCCATGATGCCACCACTTTTAGCATTTGCAAGACGAAAGATGTTTTGAGCCTCATCCTCAGGTGGAATATTTTGTTCATTTCTAATTATACCTTCTCTGTCAATAATCACATTTTCAGCCGTCGTTTCAGAGGTTAAAGCTCGAAAAGCTCTTTGCACTCTTCTTCGTTGTCTGAAAGTTTGTTCAATATCTGGATCAAGTGGAAAAAATTCACCGTGCGACAACCTTGGCATGCACAGTGCATTCACAAAAAGATGGTAGAAAAACTAACATTTATAAACTTTACTTTAAAAAGAAAAACTTCAGCGTGCTATCCCCAACAACGGGGCCAAAAACTTGCTCGTCGGTTTATTCAACCTTATATTTCAACACAAAAATAGAACTTGGCGCAAGTATACACTTTGAACTACTGTCGTCTTGTAACAAGTAATAATGGTAAAATACCAGATATCGTTCCCACAAATATAGCTTTGCAAAGTTCGTCAAAAGTCCAGTCTATAAAAACTAATTTCAGATGGCGAAACGAGGGACACTAAACAAATGATTCAGCAAAATATTAGTCTTAAAAAGAAGCACAGGGTGCAACAGTTGATTAAGACACTAAACAAATGATTCAGCAAAAAGGTGACATAGCATTCCTGTCACAATTATCTAAAATCAATAAATGATTTTATATAACTGTCACAGTATCAACTATCGGGTCCGACGGCCTCCCAGGAGTACACACCGGTCAACGTGCTATCGATACAATATCATTTATGTTAGACGTCGTGAATCCTAGCACAACACTGTGTTACCATTTGTCAGACATTAAAGCTATTTATATCCTTCTCCTATTACCTCAGATTTTGAAAGTCAATACATTTTTATACACAAAATTTGTTGTCAATTAATTTTAATGTAATCCTCAAATGAAATATTGAGCACCTGAAACAAAGAGTAGACTATAATGCTAATAAGACACCTTTGTACTTTCACATCGGCTTTGGTCATAATTTCCCGTTACACACCAATCTAAGGCGTTTAGCCCATCATCGCTCGGTTTCTTCTCTCGAAGGATGTAAGGACTGAAAAATAAATAACTGATACAGAAAAGTAAATTGCAGAAAGTAAATTACAAGAAATTAAAATACTGGAATTTAAAGTATTGGAAATTAAATGACCGAAATATAAATGACTGAAAGTAAATTGCTGGAAATTAAAATACATAAAAGTAATTTGCAGTAAAGTAAAATGCATAAAAGTGAAGACTGAAATGTAAATGACTGAAATTAAATTACTAATAACTAAATACTACTAATTAAAACTAATCAAAGACATGATGTAAAATAAGTACTTGATGTATTAAGATGTGACAATTGAAAACCTTGAAAAGATGAATTGACTTTGAAGAAACTTGCAAGACAAGTAATGAAACATGCAAAACAAGTTTTGTTGCTAAGACCGAAAAGTTACTTGCAAAGTCTTGAGAACAGATTATTTAGTCTACGTAAATTAGTCGTGAGCCACAWAGGATGAAATCCAATGTAAAGCAACAGAAATCGACTAATTTATAACTTGGAACGAAAATCAGAAGGCGTATTGTAAATTGGAAATAAGAACATAAATGAGATGAAGATTTAAATACGAGCACTTGAATTAAAACTTGAGAACGTAATCACAACTTCACAAATTCGGTTCTTGGTAGGAAGCAAGAAAACCGAACGCACAAATATCAAAAGCAATAATCTAGAGAGTAATTGTTTTTAACTCAAAAATTGAGAATAAGCAAGTGAGTAAGTGTAAAAACAAGTGTTCAAAACAAAGCCTTAAGCCTCTATTTCTAGGCTAAGGAAGCTTGCACATGAGGGTCACCAAATAGGACAAAAGGTGCTTCAAAAATGGGCTTTGACCAGGCCCATGGCCTTTGACCAAGCAACTTCAAAGGAGAAGCCCAAGGAAATTCGGCCCAGGCAAAAAGTGCAGCTCACGGGTTGGTGCTATAGGACTCTGTCACACCTGCTCCTACAGGATTGCTGAAGGATTTGGCCCAAAAATCATAAAAAATCTGCATAAATAGGGAATTAACATTAGATATGATATATTACCACTAATATATAAAGAAGACATAAAAAGACTCAATTAAGACACTAATGGGCAAATAAAACAAGTGAAAATGGTTAAGAAATTGATGTAATAAGGTTAATAAATTAACACTTATCAGCTATCAATGGCCAATGAAGGACTAAAATGCTCTCATGAAGTCCTTGTGGAAGATTGAGAAAAATAGGATGTTAGTGATCTGGCAATACCTGTTTTCTCACTTCATCCAGTCTATGGGTGGAAAGACTGGAGGACAAGACCAGGCCTCCAGGGTAGACTGATGATTGGCATATGTGCGATTCAGCGTCGCAATATAAATTACGATGCAGTCATTTTCGATGACCTAGTGCAAAAGCTTAACAAGCGCCAGCGAGAAAAGGTAGTACCATATACTAGGTTCCTGTCCATGCTTTTGCAAAAATAATTGCAGAAAAATACTCCAAGAAAGGAAACCTCCAGGTGTGTAGGCTTGGATCCAGGATTCTGTCTCCTCAGGGAAACCCCCCCCCCCATCTAGCCCAGCCACCAAAACCTCCTCCAAACGACCTTCACAACCAATTCTTGGTTCTCCTCAGAGAGCCAAGAAGGCCAAAAAGGGGATAGCCACATCTCTGGCTGAGATCTCTCGACTGGTTTCAGCTATTGAAAATTGCTTTAACCCCAAGGCACTTTCAGCTACCCTGCCCAGCTCTTCAGTGGTCTCTCCAATCACTATCGTATCAGTGGCACCAGCCCCAACCGCCTCAGTGACCCAAATCACTGAAGGTGTGAATATCAGCAACGGCACCGCTGAACACCCACTTCTTTTCTCAACCGTTTTTTCTTCTCCTCCTTCTCTGGTCTATACATGTGTTAATGGCTCATCAGTGAATGTCCTCCCTGATGATGAAACACAGACCACTGGACCTAAGTTTGCTCCTTTTAAGGCTCCTCGGCATACAGATGCCCATCCTCTTGAGGACATCTTTGAGCATGCCAGTGTCAATCCTTTGGATGTCACTGATGGCCCCTCAGGTATTCCACCTTCCTATCCCTTCAGTTCTTCTAACCCTGAGCTTGTCTATGCTCACTCTCCATCTCTTGCAGGTCCTTTTTTTGTGCCCAGCTTATGGACGTAGAAGAGAAGGAAGAAGATGGGGAAGATAAGGAAGAAGATGGAGAAGATGACGAGGATTATGACATGGCGTATGATGTTAATCTTCTTCTCCCAACCGTCGATAGCGTCTTTTGTAAGATGTTTGAAGTTCACCAAGAGATGCCTCGCAAGGAATATCTTGATGCGAACCTCCCAGCTATCAAGGCTGATGTTCTTGAAGTAAGTAGTCACCTCTTGACTCTCCAAGAGGCTGTTCGAGCCAACGCTAATGCCATCGTTGGTCTATCCAGCAAGGTTGGTGACGCTGAGGCTCAGTCTCTTCAGCAGAAGAAGCTTCTCCATCAGATCCTGGATGTTGTCCGTCAACGAGCTCTAGATCCCGCCTTTCTTCTCTGCTGATGACTGTGTTCAGCTTTATGAGACGCGTGAAGCAACGACAACTCTAACCATCACCCTGTCGCGGCTAGAGAACATGATGGTTCTCCAACATCAACGCATGGACAAACTCTCTGGCCTATACTCTCAAGTCTTAGCCAGAGAGGGGGAGATGAGGTCCAACGATGCTGGACCATCTGCTGCTCCAGCAGTCCTTGAAGCTAAAGCTGAAGCTGAGGTTTCCCAAGCAATACCAACCTTTAGTGAAGCTGTTATAGCTGAGGAAGTTGATGCCATCCCTAGGGATGATGATCTTCCCATCACCTCTGCACCTGTTACTGGTGATGATGATGATGAAGATGAAGATGAAGATGATGATGAAGATGAAGAACATGACCTTCTAGACTCCGGTAGTGACTTAGATGGTGATGATGACGACGATGATGAAGATCACTTCACCATCCAGTATCAAAAACCAACAACCACCACCAAGGGAGTCGCCCTCAGGGATTCTGCATCCCAGGGGGAGCAAAGGAAGAAGAGTCCGCTCCATCAAAGAACCAACACCCTAAGTCGAAAGGCAAATGTGTCGCTGAAGAAGGGAACCTGAAGGTACTGTTCAAAAACCCCCAACCCTTATTTGAAAACTCTACCTCTCAGTTAGTAGTCACTTCACTTTATCAGCTTCAGATTCCATCTACTACATGCGGTCGACTAGAGTGCGTCCCTAAAAATCCTATCTGCAGTGCTCCTACCGACCAGCAGATGGCTCAGCTAAAGGAGTCACTCGACCAGACTAGAGTAAAAATTCCTCTTCGTACCTCTAGTGGTGGTGAGCTTGACTTCCTTTCAGAAGCTGAAAAACTCGAGGCATTAAAGGTTGAAGAAGAGCTACAACTTTAGAAGAAGCAGACTGAAGACAGCCTAAAGTTGGCCAAGTCACTAGCTGAAAAGATTCTCCCAAAAAGAAAGTCAAAAAAGAAGGTGAACGTTGTCCATGCCCAAGCTAAACTTCTTTCTCTTGCAGAAGTTGAGCATGAGAAAAACCTGAAGCTGGCTGAGCGGGACAAGCGCTGGAGCGAAGCAAAGCTGAAGAAGAGAATTAGTCATCACCAGATCAAGAGCGTCAGCATCAGCGGACTATCCAAAGACGATGGAACTCTTGTCTCAATGCTCATCACCAGGGACAATCTCGACGCCATCACCGAGTACCCTTCCTACCTAAGCCACTATGGATTCAGCGAATGGCTGGAGATCAAGCAAGCCATCCAGCGATCCAAGTCAAGACATAAGCCAATTATTGAAGACATTATCAACGATCTCATCAAAAGGTTGTCCAGGTCTGTCGCAATCCTTGACAAGCCATCTCTGAAGAAAGGTGGAAGGAAGAAAAGACTCTTTAGTCTTAATGATGGACCATCGCTGAGGAACGAACATGAAACAAGGTTCTCCTAAGATGAAGTCCTGAAGAAATACGAGAGTATAGACATTTCTATGTTGAATCTTGATCTGCCAGAGAAGGGTCCCTATATACCCAACTCTATGCACTTCAAACCTGAGTTAGGAGTTATATTCCTTGACTATGATGGTGAAGTAAGATTTCAGAGAATGTTTGAGCTACATCTATGCCCAATGGGACATCTGATTTATCTAATGTTCTGGGTAGGTGGTAGCCTGCAAGGAGAAGCCGTGGACAGAAAGATACGAAAAGAGTTCCTATGTCGAAAGAACCTTGGAGAAATGTACCTAGCTGCAGTAATCTGAGCATCCTAGACTAGTTTCTCTTTCTTTGTAATATTGTCCGCATTTTCTTTTGTAAATCTATTTATTACGTCTATTTTCAATGATTAATCTTATAGTCTGTAAGCATTAGACATGTACTGAACAACTTGTAATATTTCCAATTAATATAATATAAGTGTTTCTTGTACTTCACTGAAAAAGATCCCTGAAAAAAGTAATAGGGACACAAGTCTATGAGTTTCAGTGTTACTATTCACATTCACTGACAGTCTATAAGTCAGTGAATAAGCTTTCAGTTTCAGTTTCTATTCTTGTAACTTTTCTTAAATATAACTTAAGAAAATTCGTCAAGTAAAGACTGACACACTGAAAAAGATCCCAAAATAGTTAAAAGGGACATGTATTTTATATGTTACTTTTCCTTACTATTAGTTGATAAGACAACTTTCTTTATGTTGTGTTGTTATCATCAAATAGGGGAGATTGTTGATCCTCTCTCTCAGTGATTTGATGATAATCCCTTTTACACTATGCGAAGTATTTATGTTTCTGGTTTTCAGTTCCAGCGATCATCACTGAGTCTGTTCAGTGATCGCTAAAGAACTTCTATTGTAAATCCAATCAGCGACAGTGATACTTCAAGAAGACAACACTCACACCAAAGAACCTTCAGCGAATATCGAAGACTAAAACCAAAGATTAGAGACTGGTGAGTACGTGATCTGAAGTGGTTTTCAGTGGTTACATGCCTGTCTACATCTGTGTGAAGACTGCTCAAGCCTCAGCGAACGCTGAAGAGACCTTTAGGTTATTCCAGCATTCAGCGATCAAAAGAAGCTTGTTGAGCACGATTGTTGTTTTCCTGTCCTTATACACAAAAAGAACAAACCCATACCCTTTCTAAACGTTAGTACGGTACGGAGCCGATTAGTTGACTATATTACCCACCAACATTATGAAAGGATGTCTACCTATGAATAGTCTTTTGTACTATTCACTGTAGCAAAGGACAAGCCTTCCTCTTAAGGCTTGACCCGCATTCTAACCCTACCATGTTGCATTAAATGTGCATTTAATGCAACGGGTATAAATAGATGTGTTCTATCTCCATGCAGAGATACACTTACTCTAAACCTTACTTTCAGCTTTCTTGCGCTTAAGTAAAAGAACACACATCTAAGAACAAAGTCTTAAGGACCAGAGCCTCTGGATTCAAAGTCTTAAGGACCAGAGCCCCTCTTGTCTCACTTGGTCACCACACTTATTTTTTCCCCTTGCTTTACACTTAAAATTTTCACCTTCATTTCAACCAGAGCCTCTGGTTCTTAAGACCAGAGCCTCTGGATCACAAGTCTTTGGAGCCAGAACCCTTCTAGTCCAATAGACCACAAAATCCAAGTCCTCATAATACTTTTCATCACCTTATTACAACCAGAGCCCCTCTAGTTGTACTACGCATTCCTTTTTTGGTTGATTTAAAGGACTCATGGTTTCACCATTTTTTTGGTGTCTTTTTCCCCGACCAGAGCCTCTGGTTTTAAAGACCAAAGCCTCTGGTTTTCCTTTCCTATTGAACCAAAGCCCCTCTTTATTTAAAGGACTCATGGTTTCACCATCTAGTTCTATGGTTCAACCCCTTTTACTCCAAGTATTCATCTTTTTCACCCTCCTTCACAACCAGAGCCTCTGGTTGTATAGACTAGAGATTTTCTAGCTTCCCAAAATTCACCCCTCCTGGTTCTAGGGGAAGTTTCCACCCTCTCCCAAACCTCTTGCATATTTTGAGGGGGAGTTCTTCTACAACCTTTGACCCCTTAAGGATCAAAGATGAACCAAGCACCCCTCTGGTTGAACTTCACCATCAACCAGAGGTTCTTTGGTTCACTGTCCTGATCTTTTTATCGGCATAACACCAACCAGAGCCTTTGGTTCGTCTATCCAGAGTCTCTGGACCCTAAGTATGCTTTACTTTGGATTAAATTAACCCTTACATTGAACTAGAGCCCCTCTGGTCTATCTTCTAGACCAACCAGTGCCCCTCTTGCTCCTCTACTAGGGTCTACTTTCTTCCATGGGTTTCAAATGATTACCCACAACCTTTGGTCTGTCTATCCAGAGCCTCCGTCTCGTGAAAACCCCACATTTGAATGATGAACCTTGTCATCATACACAACCAGAGCCCCACTGGTTCTCCCCCAATAGTCATGACCAACCAGAGCCCCTCTGGTTATATTGTTACAAATTGTTTTCCCAAAAACCCATCTTTAATTGCAAATATTTTTAAAATTATGCAAAATTGCAACTTTTGTGACTAAAAATTATACAACATGGGATTTTAGAAGACCAAAGCTTCGTAATTTGTATTTTTTTTCCAATTAAATGGGATTATTTTAAATATATATTTTTTGGGTATATCTTCCTAATTCTTTTAAGAATTATCCGTTTGGAATTATTATTTTTAATGATTATCCTTTTATATCCCAAATGTCACCTATATATAAGCCGCCTGACAAACCCACATTTTCCCCATAAACCTTTCAATATTACCAACCCAATCAACCCCATATTGATAAGTGTCCCACCTCGCCTGACAACAATCATGATCGTGAGCTATCAATACGGCTCAGGATCACACCCTTTCACCTTTTTCCCAACCATCCGACGTCAAATACTACCTTTTACCCATTATTTTATTATTATTTGAACACATCCTCACCTTCCCTCCCACTATAAATAACCCACTCCACCACCTTTGTTACCTTTACGCTCTAATATCCTCCTGCACGTAAAAGAAAACTTGCAACCTGCAACTTCTTACCTTAAACAATGTTGTCCTCCTCGACTTCCCATGACTCGAACAACAACGAAAGTCAGGTCCAGTCGACCAAGGCAGACAGTCGTACCATTGTTTTCCTCCCGATTAATACCAACAACCACAACATTGACCTTCGTCCTCAACTTTTTGAAGACAGGTTCATCATTCTGGTAGAGTTCTTTAAAAACTACATCTTGCAGCCGACATTGACCCTTTTTGACAACGAAGTTCCAGTCAGGTATGTTCCACAATACTGGAACATGTGTGACTACTACCCCGAAAGCCGTGGCAATGTGGGCGACATTGATGCCCCTAATGACATGGTCTGTTCCATCAAGATCTTCTGCGCCAAAATCTCAAAAGTATTGTTCATCTGGACCCGACAAGAACTCGGGATTGCTCGATATGAAGAACCACCTACTAGCCATGACATTCTTCGCTTTATTCGAATGCTTGGCTACAACCGGGAGCTTTATTCGAATGTTTGGCTACAACTGGGAACCACCTACCACCTATGTGGAATGTATTTTTCTGTGTTCTAAACTGGGCCCTCATCTGCAAGCTTGGAAGCATGGACCAAGGGAACATCAACATAATGACCATCATGTATGGTCTATTTTTCAACCTTCCGCTAGACTACGCATTGCTAATCTACAACAAAACCCACGCTACGGTAGTCAAGAGAACAAACTTATGGCAACAGGTAAGCCTGTCACCTCGGTTCTCTTTCCTCGCTTCCTTGCACTTTTCATCAAGGATGCGATGAAAGTTCATAACTTGTCGGGCGATGAACCGTTCATCGACCCACCATTTCCAGAGATGGCTATCCAGCGGAGAGGCCTCTTTCAAGGGCAATTGTTGGGACTTCCACCTCATCGTTCCCTCGAGCCGGTCAAATCCGCGATTCTTAAACCCAACGCTCCTGTAGCAATGCAGGAGCATCCCACATCGGTCAGGCTAGGGGGATTCGTCTTCCTTATAAGGAAGGGGGGATCTTACTCCTACCAGTGACGCGTTTAAAAGCCGTGAGGGGTTGTTGCCGGGAGGGGCAGCTCAAAGCAGACAATATCATGCGGGCGATTCCCTAGTATCGGTCCAAAATTTGGTATCAGAGCTAGGGCCGCACCAATGTGGGGGGGAATGTTGAGACTTCCACCTCATCGTTCCCTCGAGCCGGTCAAATCCGCGATTCTTAAATCCAACGCTCCTGTAGCAATGCAGGAGCATCCCACATCGGTGAGGCTAGGGGGATTCGTCTTCCTTATAAGGAAGGGGGATCTTACTCCTACCAGTGACGCATTTTAAAGCCGTGAGGGGTTGTTGCCGGGAGGGGCAACCCAAAGCGGACAATATCATATGGACGGTTCCCTAGTATCGGTCCAACAGCAGTGCTTAGTGTCATACAAGAAACCTCCATGACCCGCATGACCTACCAAAGCTCAATGCTGGTCCAACAGCCGAGACCAGCTACACCGGAGTACATAGAACCTACCACAGAAATAGCGAGGGATCTCAAGGCGAGAGGACTTAATCCAATGATGAGTCTGATGACGATGATAGTCCTTCTGCCTCCCCCGGCCTCATTCCCACCATTACTGCATATCTACAACCAACTCCTCAGGCCACCACATCTACTATCCCTGGCGACCAAGGCCAAAGGGATATTGAAGAAGGGCTGCACAGTCCGAACCTTAGCCAAGCCAGCCATCTAGAGGCCACTGTTCGGGTCTCTAGAGATGATGAAGCTGAGGAACCCCACCATCCATTGCCTTCCTCCCAATAGAGAAGTAATGAAGAAATAAGGGCCCCTTCTCCTCAGGGCCCGACACTATCCACACACTCAGAAGCATTTGTTGCTTCTGACTTTAAATTCCCCATAAATCATTCAGAGCGATCTCCTCTTTATGTACGCACCCCCTCGATGAGGATGAAGCACACATCTGAACATCATGAGATAGCTCTTCTTTAGAAGGATATCAAGGACGGGATGGAAGTCCTCCCATGTCCACCATTCCCACAGTCATTGATGGAGGCGCCTCAGGAATAGAGGCTCAACCTATGGCATCCGTTGTCGTAGGGGTTACCCCCACAGCTGAGTTGGTCACAAAGGCTGAGTTCCAAGCCTTTACCGACTCAATTCAACGGTCCTTGGAAGACCTAAAACTCACCATTGCGAGGGTTGCTGAATCCACTCCCACCCAAGATATCACCCTTCTTCAGCAATCCATAGCCTCCCTTGAAGTTCAATCGAGGGAGAAGATCACCCGCCTACAATCCCTACAAGGTTTGGTGACCCAATAACACAACTACCATAACAACCTTATGGTCACCAGACTTCATTCCGTTGATGCATCACTCGCCTCCCTATCCGCCCAAATCATTGTCACCGATGCATCAATAGCCACCCTCCCATCCCATCTATCCTCCATTAGCAACTCCATAGCATCTCTCCCCACCACCATCCAAAACATAATCCCACCACCAACAACCCCCTCTTCCTCTACAGCACCCATACCTGATGAAACCTTTACCTCATTCCCTGCAAAGATAAGAGAACTCATATCCTCTATCTCTATACCATCCACCTCCACCATCACCACTCCCCCCTCCCAAGATATGGTTACCTGATCCGATCTCCGTTCACTCACTAAGGCACTAATCTAGAAATTGAATGAGATTAATGCCAAATTCATAACCAAAGTCGCCGAAACTGCCGCCACACTTCAGAAGAGGCTCGCTCAGCAACATGAGCGAACCAATTCTCTTATTCGGTGCATGGAGGCCGACAGAAGAAGGATGGCCCTGCAGATGTGTGCCGCCTCGCTTAAAATGGAAAAAGAGGTGACCTACTTCCTGTTCTGCGGGTCGACCAGCCAAGCGACCAAGGCATGAAGATCAAGACCCTAATGATCATGGTCTAGGTCCTCATAAAGGGGAGACGCCATCCATCACCCCAATGGGAACCACATCAACACCACCTTCACCAGCGCAAACTCCAATGGCACAACCATCTACTGGTACAGAAGCAAGGAACTAAAGGCTCAACCCTCTGATGATGTAAATAATGTACATACTTTAAATTTTCCTACAATTATTTTTGCAACATTAACATCTCATCCAGCTGCAAGCACTGTAACCCAAGCCGTAACCCTAGCTGAAGTACCACTTCCCCCATATGATCCCTCATCAACCAACCGATGAATCCTCACCAATACTAGTGAGCTCTACATCACCTCCCAAAACACAACCCTCAACCACACCAACACCCACACAACTAAAAGCTCCTATTCCTTTCACTCCATCACCAACACCACCCCGATCACCAACACAACCAGAACCTACCACTACCCAACCAGAACCACCACTCACCCAACAGAACCACCACTCACCCAAACAGAACCATCACCCAACCAACCAGAACCACCCGCAACCTAACCAATAAAGCCATCAGTGCTTGTAGATGTTCCCTCTTCTTCAAGGCAGTCTCCATCCATCGATAGAGTGCAGGAAGTCATCGCATAGATGGAAACATTAAGGAGACATCTGGAGATACCAAAAGAACCTATCATGATGGAGAACATCCATCAATGCCTCTACCACAATCGTGAAGATCATATTGTCCCAAATCCCCCAAACTTGTCCATAGAGTCCATGGACTTAATTAGAAACAGGTTCGTCAGGCAAATGACTCAACCTCCATATGTCGTCTTCTCAAATGATGGAATAAAGACAGTTAATGACATCAAGCTATGGACCTTTGCAAAGAAAGCCATCAAGTACATAGAGTACACCATGGAATGTGCTCATGGGATGATCTACATCTTTAATGACAATGATCTTATAAATCTCAATCCATGGGATTTGATTGACTTGTATGGCCATACAACTCAGCGTCAGGATCATGGATAAGGTTTGGGATGGCACAGAGAGCGATTATAGAGATGATGTGAACTTTGGTAAAGTTCAGAGCGAAGAATGACTTCCAGATTGCGCGAGAGCTAGGCATTGAAAGACTCTCCTGCACAACTCCAAAAGAAGTCTTTTCTTGACTATAGAAGAAGCGCTCTGCCTCAGCCTGGACTCAACCGAAACTAGGCTTAGTCTTCAAGAATGAGTTCAGAACCAAGAAGTACTTCAGACTGACTCAGACCTTCAAGTATTCAACCGATACGCTTGAATGGTTTCAAAAGGTCATTCATGAGAGACTAGGCAAAGACTATGTGCCAAGAAGAGAGGGACAAGAGATAATTCAGGGGGTCTGCACTCAAGAATCTCTAAGGACTGTAGACTCCCATAAGGTCTCTAATGTTCAACATTCACTTGCAGACACGTTAGACATCGCTCCACATACCTCCCTATGTCTTTCTTCAATCCATGCCACCATTAAAATGGTTTTAAGTCTTTATACATTTTATTGGTGCCAATATGAATTGAATATCGGGATTTGTGGCTTTCATTCAGAATGATTCTTCGGGTATTCCCATAGTGCGGTTCCCAAATCCGACCCTAAAGACGCAAAATTTCTTTGTCATTCTTTTCAAGGGTGGAAATCAATTTACCTAGTCGTTCAAACTTAAAATTATCTTCTTTAACAGCTTCTCCTGGACACTTTTCCATTTCACCATGGAGATCTAGCAAAAGATTCATTCTCATTGCTACAGCCTTAATCGTACCACCCTTCTCTTTTCTGCTTAAAGCGTCTGCTACCACATTGGCTTTCTCTGGATGGTAGAGAATTTCGCAGTCATAATCATTTACCAGTTCAATCCATCGTCGATGCCGCATGTTTAACTCTTTTTTACTGAACAGATGTCGAAGGCTTTTGTGATCTGTAAAGATCTAACATTTTGTTCCCAACAAATAATGTCTCCAAATTTTTAGAGCAAAAACTACGGCTGCAAGCTCCATATCGTGCGTTGGATACTGTTTTTCATGGTCCTTCAATTTCCTACACATATAAGAAATAACTTTTCCTCTTTGCTTCAACATACAGACCCAAACCCAATTTTGATTCATCGCTATAGACTTTGAAATCTTCTGATTCCTCTAGCAAAGACAAAACCAGAGCGCTGGAAAAACGATCTTTTAACAATTGGTAGCTTTTTGTTGATCTTCTTCCTACTGAAACTTAATATTTTTCCGAGTCAATTTTGTCAATGGTACCGCAATTCTAGAGAAGTCCTGAATAAATTTCCTATAGTAACTTGCTAACCCCAGAAATCTACAGACTTTAGAAGGAGTTCTTGGTGCATCCCATTTTTCTACCGCTTCAATCTTAGCAGGATCAACTTTCACTCCTGCTTCAAATATAACATGACCCAGAAAATTGAACTTCTCTTGTCCAACACTCACATTTGGAAAATTTTGCATACAACTTTTTTTCTTCAAGAGTTCAAGGATCAAACAATGATGTTTAGCATGCTTTTCTTCAGATTTCGAGTATATAAGAATATCGTTGATAAATACAATAACAAATTTATCAAGATATTCACTACATACCTGGTTCATGAGATCCATAAAAGCTATAGAATCATTGGTTAGACCAAAAATCATGACCAAAAACTCATGATGCCCATACCGAGTTCGGAAAGAAGTCTTAGCAACATCTTCTTCTCTGACTTTTAACTGATGGTATCCGACCGCAAATTGATTTTTGAAAAGTAACTAGCTCCTACCAATTGATCAAATAAATCGTCGATTCTTGGTAGAGGATACTTATTTTTAATTGTTAGCTTGTTCAACTCCCGATAATCAATACACATTCACATTGATCCATCCATCTTCTTGACAAACAGAATCGGAGCACCCCAAGGTGAAGTACTTGGTTTGATAAAACCCTTGTCAAGAAGATCCTTCAATTGAGTAACCAACTCTTTTAATTCTGATGGCCCTAATCGATATGATGCTCTTGCCACTGGTGTTGCTTCGGGTACTAGATCAATTTTTGAACTCGATAGATCTATCAGGTGCTAACCCAGTCAAATCTCTTGGAAAGACTTCTGGATAGTCAGAAACAATCAGAATTGACTTTTGCTTACATTTTTTTTGAATCTATCACATAAGCCAGATAACCCTGGCATCTTTTTTTAATACATTTACGGGCTTTCAGGACTGATAACAGGTTGGTATGGTGATAGAGCCGATCACCATAAATAACAATCTGTTCTTTCTCCGGCAAATCAATACTGATCATTTTCTTGTTACACAAAATATTGGCTCGATTTTCTGCTAATCAATCCATTCCCACTACAACGTCGAATTCTTTCATCGGCATAGGAAACAAACGGATCGACAACCCACACCCCTCAATTTCATTTATACAATTATTAAATACATAGGTAACATATACACAACTATTAGTGATATCAACCACTAATGTATCATTAAGGGGCACAGAATTAATATATCCACAATTAGCAAATGATGGCGATACGAAAGAAAAGTTCGCACCAGAATCAAATAGCACTTTAGCATATATAGAATTAACGTGAAAAGTACTTGTTACCACATCTAGCGTCGTTTCGGCCTCAGTTTTCATCATTTGAAATGATCGGCCCCATGCCCCACTCTGTCCTCCCCTAAGTACACTAGGCCTTCCACGAGTACTTGGGGTATTTCCTCCCATGGTTAATCGAGGAAATCTCAACTAGGGACAGTTTGGTCGTATATGATCACGCGAATTGCATTAAAAACATCTTTTAAGGTATTGTGCAATCCCGCGATAGATGACCTGACTCACCACATCGATAACATCTCTTCGGATCAGGTTGACAATTTCCTTGATGCACCTATTGACATTGTGGACAGGCTCCAACAATTGGTTTTGGAGGAGGTCGGTTATCTGTTTTTATGAATTTGGGTCTTCGAAAACTAGTTGAAGACCCCTCCCACCTTCGTTTCTCTACTACTCTTTCTTCACCCTGCCAGTTCTTGTTTCTCTATGTTACGTCGGGAGCATTCACAACTAGAGAAAAGGTAGCAGGATCAATAGCAATTAAAAATTCTCTGATAGAGGGTTTCAAGCCCTAAATGTACCTTTCTACCTTTCTGGACTCAGAAGAAACGTAATTTTCTGCAAATCGGGAATATTGGATAAACTTTTTTGTATACTCCTGCAGAGATTTGTTACGTTGTTCCAACTTCAAGAAATCTTCTTCCATTTGCCTCACCACAGTCTTAGGATAGAAATAATTTTTAAATCTGATCAGAAACTCCTCCAAAGACATAATTTGCAGAATATTTGGCTGAGCCGCTGATTCCACATCCCACGAATATAAGGCGTTAGATTTTAACATGGATACTGCAAATCTAACCTTATCCTCCTTAGAACATCTACTGGTGTTAAACATCGATTTGATTTCCTTTATCCAGCACATTGCCTTCACTTAATCTCTCTCTCTTGAAAATGTTGGGGGTTTACATGTTAGAAACATTTTCATGTACCCCCCCCCTCTATTACTACTTGTTGATGGAGCTAAAGGATTCATTCCAACTCATCCCTTTTCCATTATGGCTGGTAATCCTATGATAGATACCATACTTTCTCTTCGTTTACCAATTTCTTCAGCCATAACATCCCTGGTTATATATTATGGTTGAGACCCATGCTCTTGATTAACATTTCCCGAAATGGATTCCCCTGGATCTGGATGAACCTCAAAATTGACTTCTTTCTTGAGCCTGAATCCTCCCTCAGGCCGCTACTCTGGGTTCATCCCTTGCCTCGACTCTCAGAAATATTAGTTGAAGCATTAACAGGAAATTCTTCTCTTTCTTCTGGATTGGGGCGGGCGATCCTTCGAAACCTTCTTGTTCGACGAGCCATCTGTGAATTTTTTAATATTAAATATCACGTATTCACATTTTCAAATATAATAAGGTGTCTGAGTATATATATGTACCTGTAGATTCATAATTACATTGGTCATTTGTAATCCGAATTTACCTTACATACTGCCCTCTTTAACCCATTATATTCATTCCCACTTATTCTATCTATGTCCGGGACCTCTTAATATGCAAATAATAGTTTAAATCTAGGCATCATGCTTTGAATACCTAAATCCCTTAAACTCAGACTCTCATACCACCTTCTGTAACACCCCAAACTTCACATTTGCATAAACCATATATTTCATATAAACGAAATACAAATTACACCACATATGGGACAGGAATATTCACCTGTTGTCCATCGACTACGCCTAGATTCGTCACTTAGAGTTATGCCAAGGTTTAGTGGACCTGACCCATTGAATCATGACTATATCCGCTATTCTGATAAATAAGAAAGAAATCCGTAAAATAAACCAGCTTAGAATTTAACTCATATTTATTTAGCACCCTTCCTAAAAAATAAAAAATCATTTGTACTCATAACTCAAGTTGAATAATTCAAATATCTTAAAGATTTTTCTTTACAAGGGTTCAATATGTACAAAATTTACATAAGAAAATTTCCAAAAGAATATCCCGACACTATCACACGTATAGCAACATGTATCTTCAAAATATACAAGCAACAGACTGATCTTCAAAAATGTAGATAACACAAAAGAAAAATAATTTTATTTTCCCCTTCCCCTTAACAACACTGAAGTTACTCCCCCTTGATCTTTGCATCAAATCCCCTTTAACAATGTTCGAAAATGAATATTTCATTCATTATTACATATACTCCCCCTTATGATGAAATGAGAATCATTCCATCATACATAAGATGAATGAAATCCTCCGTTTAAACCGTCAATTCAAGAAACTGTAAGTAGAT
>NW_020201920.1:46595-48055 GCF_001531365.2 Cynara cardunculus var. scolymus
TTAATCCTGACACAACTCTCGTCAATTCTTTTAGCTCACAACAACTACCCCTCTCTTTTTCATTTTAGTCTCAGCACACAAACCCTTTTTGATTTAAACTCACTCAGATATGGTTGTCCTCTTGGGTAGGTCTGTCGGTTTTGACATTCCATAGAGGTATTTCTGATAAGCACTCAGTTCTTCCTAAAATTTAGCGTTACGCACATATGATCACAAAGATTGATCAAAAATATTATTACTTTAAAGCACAATGATCAAATAATTTGGCTTTAAGCACGATCAATAAAGAATGATGCGACAACAATTCGATTATTCAATATGTATGAGAGAAATGAATGAAGATCTGTAAGAACAAGTTTACAGATTCTGATATTCAAAAAAAATGAATGTATATGAATTAGTGTAAAAAAAATATCAGAAAAACAAAATTTGAATACAAACGAGTGTATTATCATTGGAAATGATTATCATATAAGAGACGTGATAATAATAGTTTGAAGAATAGCTGAAACAGGTATTGGAGTTATGTACGACGAGAAATTACGCAAGTAAAATCTCAAGAAATACCTGTTCAGAGAATGTACTTGTTTCCAAAAAAAAATCATTTTCAAAAACATTTATTGAATAATTCTAGAGTCTCCCCCTAGAAAACAACTTTAAGTAATGAAACTTTTAAGCTCAAAAAATAAAAGGAAAACATTTTAAGCACGGGTTCTGAACTGAAGTGTTCAGAAGCCTTTATTGTTAAGCTCGGGTCCTAAACTGTGTTTAGAAACCTTTATTGTTAAGCTCGGGTCCTAAACTGGGTGTTTAGAAATCTTTGTTTGGAATAAAACACAACTCCCCCTGCATTGGTGTATCACAAAAATGATATTCTGATCAGCACAAGATGGACACACCTGCAAAATCAGATCAAGTAGATTTTGGTACCCAAACGAACTTGAGTCCTATATTGTTAGTAATAGATTGGGGTATGTTGAAGTTTCCAAACCATTTATTTTTATAAGATATTTTCCTTTCAGCACTATGAACAGGATGATGAGGAATAAAATATGAATCATACCAGTAATTATGATCATACCAGTTCTTACCTTTCCAGTTGTTGTTCTGATAACTGTTATCTCCATGCCACCTGTTGAACCTTTTGTTATTGACAAAATTATTTGTTCTGCATGTTGAGCACATAATCCTTCTCTTGCTAAGATTAATCAAATCATTAGTGGACTTCACAATGCAAGGAAGATTGTTAGTACCAACAGGTGTATGAGATAAAACAGATTCAGACTTATTAACCCAAATGCTTTTAATCTTGGAAAAGTAATTGGGTGATCCAATGACATACCCTTGATAGTACTGATTAGAACAAGAATAGTTCTTAGAAATATTAGATTTAGGACTACTTGAATAACTGTTCGAATAAGAACAATTATAAAAGCTGGTTTTACACTGAGAAGGAGAAC
>NW_020201921.1:0-1753 GCF_001531365.2 Cynara cardunculus var. scolymus
ACTCGCGGTTACACCGCCATTATATCACTCTCGCGGTTACACCGCCATTTAACTCGCGGTTATACCGGCCATAATATATCACTCTCGCGGTTATACCGCCATCATATCACTCTCGCGGTTACACCGCCATCTCACTCGTAGTTACACTGCCCATGATATCACTCTCGCGGTTACACCACCATTATATCACTCTCGCGATTACACCGCCATCTCACTCGCAGTTACACTGCCCATAATATCACTCTCGTGGTTACACCGCCATTATATCACTCTCGCGGTTACACCGCCATCTCACTTGCAGTTACACTGCCATAATATCACTCTCGTGGTTACACCGCCATTATATCACTCTCGCGGTTACACCGCCATCTCACTCGCAATTACACCGTCATCGCAGTTACACTGCCCAATATATCTTGACAAAAATCATTTCCCAAAAACAAACTCTTTTCCTCCGGATATGAAGTCCGGTCAAGCTTGTCCGGATTAGAAGTCCGGACAAAACATTTTGAAAATAAACCAACTCCCTTGTCCGGATTAGAAGTCCAGTCAATACTTCAATTATAACGTTGTCCGGTTTAGATTAAACCGGACGATACACCGTTCACCCTTTGTCCGATTTAGTGTATACCGGACAATACATCATTTAACCTTTTGACCGGTTTAAAGTATACCGGTCACCCCTTAGCCGGTTTATAGACAACTTTTCTCACAAGTGGTTTAGAAATAAACCGATCACCACATGACCGGTTTAGATGATATCCGGTCATCTCTTGGCCGGTTTAGATGATACACCGGTCACCTCTTGGCCGGTTTAGATGATACACCGGTCACCTCTTGGCCGGTTTAGTTTATCTGGATTACAATTCGGCAATACTTGTACGGTTTACTCATGAATCATCATAAAATGCAACCAAACTCATAATAATCAGTTCTAATTGCTTATCAATCTGTATGAAAACAATTCATATCCAAAGCTCTTAATACACTCACCTTTTAGAAGTTGAGAATCAAAACCTTTTGAAACCTTCTTCTTCTTCTTGTGCGAATTCTTCAATTTCTCATAGAGAAAACACTTTCCAGAAATAGTATGTGTATGAATTTGTTTTTCTTTCACAACTTCTATTTATATATGCACAATAAAGGGAGAGGTGATAGGCGGTCTCCAAAAG
This sequence comes from Cynara cardunculus var. scolymus, assembly GCF_001531365.2. Classification (NCBI taxonomy): domain Eukaryota; kingdom Viridiplantae; phylum Streptophyta; class Magnoliopsida; order Asterales; family Asteraceae; genus Cynara; species Cynara cardunculus. The sequence goes on from NW_020201921.1 coordinate 1,173, forward strand.
CCGACTTCCCCTTTTAAAAATTTTAAATATTTCCCACACACACATATCATACATACATATATCATATTATATATATATATATATTTATAAATAAATATATACATATATAAACATAACTGAAATAATAACCAAACTATTACATGCAGTGTTTGACTTTGAAGAGCACGTCCAAACCGTTGTCACACAGTTGACTAATACTTATTAGGTTGTGTTTGAGTCCATCCACGTACGAGGCTTGATTCATCTTTCTCTCTCCCTTTACGATCATTCCATAGCCCTTGATCTTCCCCTTCTAGTTTCCACCAAAAGCTATAGAGCCTCCTTCTTGCTTTAAATAAGACGATCGAAGTTCTATAGTACTAGTCATGTGACTCGAGCAACCTGAGTCAACAACCTAAGTAGACACATGCTGCTGCTTTTGCGATCATACAATGTTTATTTTAGGTACCCACTTCCAATTGGGTCCTTTAACATTAGCTTGTTTTAGGTATGCCACAGCATCCTTTGATTTGGCCTTAATTTTCTTGGAAGAAAAATTGCCAATTTGTCTATTATTCACCCCAGAACCATGACTCTTGGGG
>NW_020201921.1:3390-5972 GCF_001531365.2 Cynara cardunculus var. scolymus
CCTTCGACTCTTCCTTCTTCTGCTCCTCTACCTTCTGCGAGGGCTTCTGCTCCTTCTCACCTGCATCCGATCTACCACTCTCTGTGAAGTTTCTTCTGTTGAAACTTTTGTATTCCTTCCTCTCACCACCCTTTCTGTATTCTCTGGTGATCAAGGACAGAGTTTTCATCATCTCCTTCTTCGATACTTCTTCATCAGAACTCTCCTCACTGTCTGCTATCAAGATCTTCTTCTTCTTCTTCTTCTTCTTTTTCTCCTTCTCTTACTTTTGTGTTCCTTTCCCCCTTCCAGAGCTGCCATCCTCTACAACTAGAGCAAGTGGACCACCATAGTTCTTCTTCATTTGTAGAACTAGAGGCTCTTGACTTTTAAGAGAGCCAAATAAGTCAGCCAGAGTCCAAGCTTCCAAATCCAAGGTGGCCTTCATAGACATGGTTAGGTGCATCTATTCAACTCCAASGCTCTTCAAGAACTGAGAGTTGTTGTCCTCTGCCGTTCTCATTACACCATACCTTTTGCAATTGCTAATTAGGGTGTTTAGTCTAGAGTATGTGTCCGACAGGGATTCACCCTATTTCGCTTCGAAGCTGTGGTATTCGTCAATGCAAATTGCTCGATTGTTGTTGAGTGTTTTCTTACCTCCTTCAATCTGTTTTTCTAATTCTGCCCAAATATCCATGGACAATTGACAGTGATCGATACATTTGAAGATTTCGTGAGGTATTGCCATGATTAACAAYCATTTGCATTTGTTGCCCAAATCAACCAATATCTTGTCTTCATGACTCTAGTTAGCAACAAGTCTTGGCTCGTAATGTTCAGGAATTTCTGGGGTTGTGCCAGTAGCAGGAACTCTTGGAATTAAGTTTATTGACACATAAGGAGGATTGTAGAGAAAAATTCACATATTCTTGTGTGAATTCCCTCCAAAAAGTTAATCATTCGCACCTTCCATTGCGGATACTCCTCACGGATAAGCGTGGGAGGTTTTGATTGAGAACCAGTGCTCATGAATGAAGTATTGGCCAAATTTGCCATTGAAATTAGAAGGAGAAAAATAGGAATAAGATGAAACTGATTTAATCGAGTGAAACTGGGTAAAATGAAGAACACTGGTGTTCTATAAAATGCAGATTAAGACCTAAAACATAATTAATCGAATGAGAATTCAATTCTTGCTTTGATACCGATTGTTAGGACCTCTAAATTCAACTTTGGTCTTTGATCTCTTACTCTGAATGATCTTTAGGACGATTATAGTGCAGCGGAAACAATGATAAGAACAAAACAGAGAAATTAACCAAGAACACACAGATTAATATGAAGAAGATGAATGCAATAGAATAGCTTAAAAGGTTTTTCAATTGATTGAAAATATAGATGATTACAATACGAAAGCACACAGAATTACAAAGGCCTAAGCTGCTATTTATACAAGTTCCTAACGACCTTTCTGACATGACTTTGACATGTGAAATCATCCAAGCCGTCCAAATAAAGTCGATTAAAGACCTAGTCACATGAGAAGCACGTGCAGCTAACAACCTTTGAAAAATAGCAGAACAGGATCTTCACAGAAGACAAATCCGCAGACCCTCTGTGAGCCACTTCAGAGGCTCTGCAGTAGTAGACTTGAAGGTTCTTATTGCCAGAGGTCCATTTTCCAGAACCTCTGTGAGAGACATCAGAGGTTCTGTCATTCTTGACTTGCAHGWTGAAACAGCTTCTGTTGCTGGTCCTCTGTTGTCTTCTGTGGAAGATACCCTTCTGTCAACACTTGCAGAATACTTTTTCATACTTTTACATTAAGAGAATATTAGAGCTAATAGTGTGTGTATTCATGTGGCCGACCTTTCTTGTTTTGGAAAGGTATAAAAGGAGGGTTCAACCCTTATTTGCACTTTCTGCTGGTATTTGTGAGAAGTGTTTGTGCGATTTAAGTTGACTAGATTCAAGATCAAGTTGATTTCAAGTATCTGATTCCAAAAGGGTTTTCAAGGTGAGTGATTTCTAAACCTTTTTGCATAAAACTTGTTACTGGTTTTATTTTAATGTTGTTTATTTTGGAAAGAAATCAGTTATTTGTTTAAGGGTTTTATCCGGACAAAGGGTGATCGGATTATTCTTAAATCGAACAAGGGTTGGGCGATTAAGCCCTAAACCGAACAAGTGTTAAGCGGTTTAGTTTTAAACCGGTTAAGCACTGAGTGAGTTATGAATGATAAATGTGGTAAACATTTTGAACGGAGAAGTATGAATACGACCATGTGATGACCGGATTGTTTTAAATCGGATAAGTCTTAAGCTATATATTGTCCGAACTTGTTATCCGAACGAAGATGTTAAAATTTAATCTAAGTTGTTGATCCCAGATTTCTCAATAACACTAATAATCTAGTTAAGAATAACCAAATTATAGTGATTTAACGAAGAAAGTTATCAATAGTCCAGAAGATATTAATTAACAATTAAGAACAATTTTGAGCTTCAAAAGTTTCACTTTATTATGAGAAAAACGTAAAGCTATTCAAGCGACTCTTTTTACAATAGGTCAGATCACCTATTTATACTAATCAGCTAAT
>NW_020201921.1:6042-12333 GCF_001531365.2 Cynara cardunculus var. scolymus
AGACATTTTAGCTAATCTTCTAATAACAGATAACGTTTATCTATTCTATGGATAAACTTTAGTATTAAATATAAACTTGAAATCTAGCTGTTGACATGTCATCTCCAGCTGTCATTCATGGTGTGATGAATCATCCTTATCTTTAGATCTTCATTGTATGCTTCTGGATGATTTGCTGGAAAATTCACTAAGTGTTGATGACTAGAGGATCGATGAGGATGCTCTTTCCATCGCATCCCAGATCTTCCATCGGTCCTCTGGTTGTACTCCATACTTAGTCGTTTCTGCCTTGATATCTTCATCGATCCTCTGGTTCTTCATCACTTATTGTTTTTCATTACTTCTTACATTATGAGTTATGGAGTTTAACAATCYCCCCCTAAGTAATGAAAAGACAAACATATGCTAGTCTAGAAACATTGGTGATGAACAGAGGCTAATCTAATTGAAAGACATCAGATTCCAAGTTTTCATTGGATGATGAAATTCATACAGTACTGGAATCAGAATAGATCAAGGCAAAAAAAAATTCAACTCATCATGAGCTACGTGAATATATCTCTCTGAAACGTAGAAGTAGTCTTCGATATGCAATGACTGTCGATATCTCGTGAATGAGTCGACTGCCTTTTTCTCTTGGCATATAGTGTCTTCCCAGTCTTTCTCGAATGACTTTTTGAAACCATTCAAGTRTATCYGTTGAATACTTGAAGGCCTCAGTCAGTCTAAAGAACATTTTGATCCCGAACTCATTCTTGTAAACAAGTCCAAGTTCGGGTTGAGTTATAACTGAGGCAGATCATATCTTCTGCAGGCTTTGGAAGTCATCGTTTGGAGGAGCGTAGGAGAGGCTTTCAATGCCTAGCCGAAGAGCTATTTCAAAATCGCTCGTGGCTCTGTGGTTTACCGGGGTTTCCATCGTTTTTACCATCGCTTGGTTTGCTATTCCAAATTTGATGTCGTGGTCTTGCCTCTGAGCCGTATATGCATACAAGTCAATCAAGTCATATGGGTTGAGGTTGATGAGGTCATTCTCATTAAACACGCAAACTAGCCCATGTGCTCTCTCCATAGTGAACTTGATGTATCGGATGGCTCGGTTGGCAAATGTCTTTATTTTCAGATCAATGACCTTCCTTATCCCATCATTCGAAAAGACAGCCTTGGGTGCTTGAGTGGTCTGTCTAATGAATCTATGGTGTAGGAGGTCCATGGACTTAGGCGATAAGATTGGAGGGTTGATAGTCAAATTATCATCATGGTCTTGGTATAGATATTTATTAACATTCTCTAGCAAAATTGGTTCCTTGGGCGGTAAATCGGGACGTATCCTCATTGACTCCAAGCTCTATATTATTTTGTCAACCAAGCTCCGAGGAGGTTGCTTTGAGGAAGAGGGAGTATCTGCATGCACCATGGGTGTTTGGGTTAAGGGTTGTGTATGGGTTGGTGTTGGTTCAGGTTGGGTTGGTTGGGGTTCATTTGGTTCGGTTTGGGTGGTTTATGGTGCATGGGATTCGGTAGGGGATTATGGTTGTTGGGGTGATGAAGGTTGTTGTGTCATTGGTTCAGGTTGCATGGATAAGGTGAATGGTTGAGTGGTGTGTGGTATTGGTGAAGGGGTTAAGGGTAGGTTTGATGTAGGTGATGAAGGAAGAGGTTGGTTTAATTGTGTTGGTGGGGTAATAGGTTCTTCATCGGTTGAAGATCTCAACATGATGGGCTATTGGGTCTCGGCGAAGGGAACTTGTATATTTACATCTTTAGAGGGCAGAGCCTCTGGTTCCCTTGCTTGGGTTCCTTCTGGTGATGGTGGTGGTTGAGGTGATGGTGATAGTGGTGCAGCGATTCGGTTTGTTGTGCAGCCGCGACCTGTGTCTCCCCCTCATGAGTTCTAAGACCTTGATCATCGGGGTCTTGGTCGTCATGCCTAGGCCTCTTGTGCGGGCGGCTGCTTGAGCAAGAGGCTCTTGTCCTCTTCATCTTCTTTTCCTTCCTGAAGGTAGCGAGGTATGCCTTCAGGGAGGTCTGCCATTGACTCGCCTCCATTTTTTGTAGGAGGGAAGTTGGGCGCCATTGTTCATCGGCCAGGTTTTGGGAGAGAACCAATGTTGGACGAGTGGCCCGATGAACAAATTTTGCACTGATCTTGTTAAAAGATGAGACCAGTGCCTTTGACAGAGCTCGCAAGTCCGCTTGTGTGGCGAACTCTGTCATGGAGGATGAAGTTCGTGGTGGCATAGTGGTGGTGGATGTGTATGGGGGAATGGGAAGGTTTGTTATTAGGTTTCTCACCTCTGCAGTGAAAGACGAGAAGGCTTCATCGAATGATGGGCCTGAAAAGGGAGGTGGTGGTTGAAGAGTGGACTGGGGGATTTGGGCGAGGATAGTGGCGGGGAGTTGGGTGACGGTGTCTTGGATGGAGGCCATTTGGTGGGTGAGATTGGCTAGGGTATTATTGATAGAGGTGGTGGATGGTTGTGGTGTTTGGTGAGGGACTTGAGGGAGGGTGGTTGTAGATAGGGAGTGAAGGTTGCGGAGGATGGTTTGAAGTTGGCTGATTATGTAGGTAAGGTTCTCATCGGCCTCAGTTTCCTGGGCCGTGAGGGTGGCGATGGATTGGGTGATGACTTGGTTTCGTTGGGTGGCGAGGAAGGAAGTGGTGTTATGGTGTTGGGTGACGGTTTGTTGGAGCATTTGTAAGCGGGTGGTGTTGGCTTGTGTTTGGGTTTCGATTTGGGTGAGGTGATGTTGTAGGATTGCAAGGGATTGTTGGAGGTCATAGGTAGAGGTGGAGGGTTGGTTTTCTACAATCCCTTGCATGATGAGTTTAAGGTCTTCCAAGGACCGCATCACTGTGTCGACAAAGGCTTAAAACTCAACCTTTGTGACCAGATCAGCAAGTGGGGTGACCCCTGCAGCAACGGATGCTGCAGGTTGTGCCTCTGCTCCTGAGGCGCCTTCTTGACCTTGTGAAAAGGTGGGTCTTGAAGGACTTCCATCGTGTCCTTGATAGCCCTCAAGAGAGGAGCTATCTCGCGATGTTGTGACATCCGCTTCCTCTTCCTCGGCTTCAGAGGCCAAATAAGTGAAACGAATGTGTGTCCTCATCGGTAGATCAAATACCGAAGGGGGTGGTGCAGGAAGGGGAGATCCCTCTGAACGATCATGGGGTTTAACGTCAGAAGCAACACATGCTTCTGTGTGCGTGATGGTATGTGGCGAGCCCTGAGGCGATGGGGCTCTTATTTCTTCATCACCTCTCTGTTGGGAGAGGGGTGATGGAATATGAGGTTCCTCAGCTGATTCAACTCCAGAGACCTGATGAATGGCCTCTGGATGGCTGGCTTAGGTAGGGATTGGACTGGGTCGTCCTTGTTCAATACCCCTTTGGCTTTGATCGCCTGGGGTAGAGGATATGGTTGCCCTTTGGGAAGTGGGTGAAGAGATTATTTGAGTAGGGCCGAGGGTGGCACGTTGAGTAGCATCATCATCATCATTTTCATCATCCGATGATGATGACTCATGTGCGCCCTCGCTGGGCGAAGGGGACGGCTTTAGGTGCTCCGGGGTAGCTGCCCTCGGTTCATGGGACAGCATGGAGCGTTCATAATTCTGGCGTATCTCAGATGTCGATGGTATGACATTGAGCATAGACCGTGGAAGAGTACGGTTGATGGTATAGCCCTCCTTTGAGAGGGTTGGTCGATGACCATGCATCTTGTATACTAGCATTAATGGCTCCTCTGCTGGTAGGCGATTCTTCCTCATTCCGTCACCGACAAAAAGTGCGATTAAGCGCAGAAAGAGAACCGCAGGGAGAGGCTTACCAGCGGCCTGAAGTTTCGACTTCATGACTACCGCCGAAAGTATTTCGTTATAGATAAGGAAGGCGTAGTCGAGATTCAAGTTGAAGAACAGCCCGTACATTATTGTCATGATATTTGTATTTCCTTGGTTGAAGGAGCCCAGTTTGCATGTAAGGGCTCTGTTCAGAAGGGAGAAGAACATATTCCACATCAGTGGAAGGCATTGACGTTTGAAAGTGAAGACTGTGCGTAGGTCACGTTTGTAACCTAGCATCTTCAGGAATCGGAGAATGTCGTCTGTGGTTGGTGGATCATCATATTGCGCAATCCCAAGTTTCTTGCGTGTGGGAATGCACAGTATTCGGGAAACCTTGGCCCGTGACATTTTAATGGAGCAAATCATATCGTTAGGGGCGTCTATATCCCCCATAATGTCGTGGCTTTCTTCATCAAACTCACAGGTTTGCCAATACTGTTGAACGTACTTTATGGGTACGGCTGGATCGGCAAGGGTGAGAGCAGGAAGAAGAATGCTGTGTTTGAAGTATTCAATAATAATGGCAAAATGGTCGTCAAATAAGGCGGTTCGGAGTTCGATAGCGTGATTATTTGGACGCATTGGTAGGAAGATGATGACACGGCTATCGGCTCCTGTAGACTGGATTCTGCTATCATTGTTGTTTGATTCATGAGAAGTGGAGGATGCCATGGTTGTAGATTTGAGAAGGTTTAGTTGCAGGTTTATGGAAGCGTAAAAGGAAAATGGAGGAAGAAGAAAGGTATTTATAGGCGGGAATCTTGGGAAGGGTTGGGGTAGTGGGGGGGTGGTGGAAGGGAAACGTTTCTTGATTATTAAAATATAATAATAATGAAAAGTTTTGGCGGTTTGGTTTGTTACGATTTGATTTGAGGAACGTGAGTCGTCTTGATAGTGCGTGCATTTAATATAGTAGGACACGTGTCAAGACGGGGTAAGGGAGGGGGAAGGTTTAAAAGGGTATGTGGGGAACAGGCTGTTGAAGGTGTCAGGCGCGTGGTTATGATGACTTCGGAAATTATTTGAATACAACATTATTCAAGATAATAACTTGATGAATACGTAACCCCAAAAATAATTTGAATTTAAAAATCCCATCTAATTGTAAGATTAATACTAATTACGAAGTTTGGATCTTCTAAAAACTTATGAGGTATAGTTTTTAGTCACAAAAGCTGCAATTTTGTATAATCTTTGAAAAATGAGTTTCAATTAAGATGAGTTTTTGTATAAAAATTATTTTCATGGAACCAGAGGAGCTCCGGTTGGTCATGACCCATTGGGGGGAAACCAGAGGAGTGCTGGTTTAACATCTATGAAGAAGTTCATGGATGTAGTATTGGATTGCATATTGTAGAAGCTTGGATTTCAAACCAAAGGTTCAAAAAAAATATTGTCAATCCAGTTTGTAGAACCAGAGGAGCTCTGGTGAGATACATATGTAGCATTTAGGTGACCAGAGGCTCTGAATATTAGAATCAGAGTCTCTGGATGAAAAATGCATGTATAAAAAATAAAATGTGAAGATGAGTGTTTTGCTCCCCTTTAGACAATGCATGAGAAATGAATCTGAAGTGTACAGAAACTCCCCCTTTAAATAAGTAATAATTAAAAAGAACTTGGGGACCAAAGGCTCTGGTGTATACAACCAGAGGCTCTGGTTATGAAATATGTAATGGAGGAGAAAAGATGCGTATTAAATGATAGAGGTGGCCAGAAGCTCTGGTCTATACAACCAGAGGCTCTGGTCTTTGGAAAGAAAATAATGAATGATGTATGGCTAAGCAATGCATGTGGATCTTTGAGACCGGGGGAGCACTGGTGCCAAAGATTTCGAATCCAAAGGCTCTGGTCTTTGGAACCAGAGGCTCTGGTTGGGAAGGCAAGAGAATGAGATGAAAGTAGAGTGAGTAGTCTACACGTAAGAGGGAAACTCTTTGGGATCTGAGGAGTTCTGGTGACAAGGAGTAGGAATCCAGAGGCTCTGGTCTATATAACCAGAGGCTCTGGTCTATATAACCAGAGGCTCTGGTTGGTAGGAGAATACTTGGTAAAAATTACGAAGTATTTGCTTTGGACCAGAGGAGTTCTGATTCAAAGGCGATGGAGTTTGTTTGCCAAAAACTTTAATCAAAGTGAATCTACATAGCCAGAGACTGATCTTTATGACCAGAGGCTCTGGTTTAGAATACTTGAAGTTTATGGCTAAGAATTTATATATCACTTGTAGGCATAACCATGAGATATGGAAGATCTCTGGTTTCAAGGTAATGATTGCGTTTAAGTTGTGAGATTCAACATACCCATCTTGCTGACTAGGAATTAAAATCTTTTCTCATCAAGAGCCTTTGTAAAGATGTCAGCAAGTTGAATCTCAGTTGGAACAAAGTACATTTCTATATTTCCTTTTTCAACATTGTCTTTTAGAAAATGGTACCTTACATC
>NW_020201921.1:12588-15254 GCF_001531365.2 Cynara cardunculus var. scolymus
AGTATCGAAAGATCCTCTTGACTGCAGAGAGATGCGATTCTTTAGGATTTGATTGATATCTTGCACAAAGACATGTGGCAAACATTATATCTGGTCTACTAGCAGTTAGATACAGAAGTGATCCAATCATGCCTCTATAGGTTGTTACATCTACAGATTTGCCTGATGGATCATCAAAAAACTTAGCTCCTATAGCCATGGGTGTTCTCATTGATGAAGAATTTGAGAGAGCGTATTGCTTCAGAAGGTCAGTAACATATTTGGACTGATTGATGAAAATTCCTTCTGAAGTTTGTTTTATTTGAAGGCCAAGGAAGAAGCTTAGTTCTCCCATCATACTCATCTCAAATTTACTTTTCATTAATTCTGTGAATTTTCTTCAATGTTTTGCATTTGTAGAACCAAATATGATGTCGTCCAGATATATTTTAACAAGTAAGATGTCATCTTTATGCTTTTTGAGAAAGAGGGTTGTATCGATTGTACCTTTTTCGAAGCCTTTATTGATGAGAAAGGTAGATAGAGTTTCACACCAGGCTCTGGGTGCTTGCTTCAGCCCATAGAGAGCTTTATCCAGAAAGTAGACGTAGTCTAGATGTTGTGGATCTTCGAACCCAGGAGGCTATTGCACCTAAGAGGAAGGCAGACTTGACATCCATCTGATAGACTTTAAAGCCTTTATGAGCGGCATAGGCTAAGAACATTCTGATGGCTTCAAGTATTGCAACGGGAGCAAATGTTTCATCATAATCAATTCCTTCTTCCTGGCGATAGCCTTTTGCAACAAGTCTAGCTTTGTTCCTTATTATGATGCCATCTTCGTCCTTCTTGTTCCGGAAGACCCATTTGGTTCCTATGGTCGTCTTCTCTTTGGGTGGAGGCATAAGGGACCATACTTTGTTTCGTTCAAACTGGAGTAATTCTTCTTGCATTGCATCTATCCAGTTTGGGTCTTGTAGGGCTTCAGAAATTTTCTTTGGTTCTATCATGCTTAGAAAATTGGCAAAGAGGCATTCATTTGCAGTTGCGGATTTCGTCTTGACACCAGATGTTGGATCACCAATGATTTGGTGGTGTGGATGATTCTTTGTCCACTTGGTGCTTGATTAAGGTTCTGAAGCAACAGGATGCAGTTCTTCATCGACTGATGGAACTGCTTGCTCTCCCTCTACGAGATCAACTCCAGGGTTAGACTCTGGTTCTCGATCAAGATCTGAAGACACAGGAGAAGTAGATGGTGAAGTAACATGAGTTTCTGTGAGAGATGTACCTTCATCATTGGAGACTGCATSTTCAACATTGATTCTGGAGATAGATTTTGCATTAGGCTCTTGTCCAGAAATTACTTTTTCATCGAAGATGTCTTCAAATAGTTGAGCTAACTCTGATTCATTGGGTTTGCTAAGTGATGAATCAGATGCTCTTCTTTGAAGTCCGAGTTCTGAAATGTTGTGTCCAGAAGTCATTAATGTGGAATCATCAAAGGACACATTTATGCTTTCGATGACGATCTTTGTCCTTTTGATGTAGACTCTGTAGGCTTTGGCGGTTTGAGAATAGCCCAGAAAGACTCCTTCATCAGCTTTCTTGTCAAATTTACCAAGATGGTCTCTATCATTGAGTATAAAGCATTTGCGCCCAAAGACATGAAAGTATTTAACATTAGTCTTCTGTGATTGATGAGCTCATAAGGTGTCTTGTGGTGTCTCTTGTTTATGATTGATCGATTTTGGTTGAAGCATGCAGTTGAAATCACTTCAGCCCAGAATGTGATGGGTAACTCCGATGAAGCAAGCATGGTCCTTGCTGCTTCTACTAAGGTTTGATTCCTTTGTTCTACTACTCCATTTTGTTGTGGAGTTCTCGCAGATGAAAAGTTTTGTGTAATGCCTTCATTGAAGAGATAGTCTTCAATTTTAGTATTTTTAAATTCAGTGCCATTGTCGCTTCTATCCTTCACTAGTTTTTGTTGTAGAAGGACTTGAAGCCGTTTCATCACTCCAATGAGTAGGTCTAGAACGTCCGATTTCTGCTTTACAAATTCAACCCAAGTGTATCAAGAGTATTCGTCAACCAATACTAGCATATATTTCTTTCCGGAGAGACTTTGGGTTGAAATAGGCCCACAAAGATCTATGTGAATCATATCCAAGGGATTGGTGCAGGAGGTTTCTGATTTGGTTTTATGTGAGGCCCGTTTAAGCATTCCCATCTCACATGCGGAGCAATGATGATCTTTTTCAAATTTTAGATCCAGAATTCCCTTGACTAACTTCTGTGTGGCTATTTTCCTGAGTGCATCAAAGTTAAGATGGGAGAATTTTTGATGCCATAGATAATTTCCATCACTCTTATGAGACACAAGACAAAGGGTGTCTTGTCCCATAGAGGACTCAAAGTGTAGAAGATAGAGATTTCCTTCTCTCTTTGCTTTGATGTTTGTGTTACCGGGCTTTGTTTCTATGATGCAGAAACCTTTGCGAAATCTGACTTCAAGACCCTTGTCGCAGAACTGACTTATGCTTAAAAGGTTGTGCTTTAATCCTTCGACATAAGCCAGTTTGCTGAATGAGATATTGCCTTTGATGAGAGTGCCATATCCCTTGATAATACCCTTGCTGTTGTCTCCAAAAGTTACAGAGCCTCCAGATTTTTCGATGAAGGAG
>NW_020201921.1:15735-17757 GCF_001531365.2 Cynara cardunculus var. scolymus
TTTATCTGGATGGAAAGAAAAGTTGTGATTACTTTTAGTAGGGCAGGCCACTTCTGTTTTTGCTCACGAGTAAACTTGATGAACCTGAATGGAGTACTAGGGCCTTTTGAGTTATCCTTGGTAGATTGAACATCTTTCATTTTTCCTTTTCCTATAGATGAAGATTTCATTGATGAAAGAATACCAGATTTCATTGAGGATTTGAATTTTTTAGGTTTCTTGTTCTCAATGATATTTGGTGATTCACAACTTGTCTCTTCTTCAGATTCAGAATCGAGAAAGTCTATTGCTGATTTCTCAAAGTCAAAATTAACATTGATTGGAGCAGAAGATGTGGGTTCAGAGATTGATGCTTCAGAGTGATCTTCTTGAGGTTTCATCRATTCTGACTTCAATGAATTCTCAATTTTATTTGGGAGATTCATTGATTCATCAGTTGATGGTTCCTCATTCGAATTCTCCTTTGTTTCAATAGTACTTGCTGATGAGGTAGTATTGACAGTCAGAGATTCTGGTTTTACAATAAGATTTTCAATAATCTCTGGCTTAAAAATGTCATTTCTTTCATCAGAATTCTTACTTGTACATTTCTCGTATACCACATTATCAAAATCCGGTCATGAAACGACAGTTTTTCCATCGACTTTAACTCTTTTGAAGTTTGCCTTAGGTTTTGGAATAAAGTCGGGTTTTTGAAAGCATCCAAGTTTGAAAGTGGATTCAAGGGTGGATTTCTTTGAATCGATGAAGGAATCTAATTCATTAAATCCAATCCCTTGAGTATCTTTTTGACCGTATAGTTTTTCAGAAACATGTTGGGCATCTTTATACTTTTTCATCAGAAGTTCATTGGTTTGAAGCTTCTGGTGAAGAATTTCCCGCTCTTTTTTGAAAGAAATCTTTAAGAGCGACTGAATTTAGTCTCTTTGCCTCAGATTCCTTTAAGACCTTAGTTTTCTTTTCTAGGTCCTTACTTATTCGCTTGTTTAATTCCAGAAGTTTATCTTCTTCTAATTTCTTAAGGGTACTAATGCGAGTCTTTTCCTTTGCTAGTTCAGCCTTTTCTTCGGTTAGAAGGTTAGTCTCCTTTTTGTAGAAACTTGCTTCTTTTTCCGCTTTTAATCTTTTAGATTTTTCAAAATTTAATTTTTCTTTTAATTTCAAGAAATCTTCTGAAAGTTTGATCACTTTTCACTCTAGTTCCGATGGAACATAGTTGGTTTCATTTGAGGAAGACTTGCATACCTGGTCATTAGAGTTAGATGCGGATTCTGCATTGGACGTGGCCATTAGACAGATGAGCGCTTTGTCTTCATCGTCTGATGAAAAATCAAACACCCAATTTTCTTTTTCGGCCATCAAGCTTCGCTCTCTAGAATTATACTTGTATTTATCTTTATGGTAGTCAGCATCCTTGATCAATCGTCCTTTGCATTCTTTTGAAAAATGACCAAGTTTTCCGCACCTGAAGCATCGGAGGTCATTTTTCCTTCCATCCTTGTCCTCTTTTCTCTCGTCTCTCCTTTCTTTTCTTCTCTCTTCCCGTTCTTCTCTTCCACCTCTTCTATCGTCCCTCTGATGAAATTTGCATGGTTTCCTTTCATAGGATGACTGATATCTGTCTGTCTTAAACTCTTTTCGCTCATAGGGTTTTCTGATGAACTTCTTCTGGAACTGCTTTGTGATCAATGCCAAAGATTTGGCAAAAGCTCTAATTTCGTCATCTGAGTCAGAAGTTTCTTCTTCAGATTCTGATTCTACTACTAATGCTTTCTTGCCTTTCTTTTTGTGTTCTTTGGTAGAGGTCCTTGATTTTTCCTTTTCATCGGCAGCTAGAGCAAGAGGTCCACCGATGGACACCTTTTTCTTCATAATGTCGCTCTCTTGTGCTGCAAGTGTTCCATACAAGTCATGAAGAGACCAGTCGTCTAGGTCCTGGTTTTGTTAGCTCTCATATTCATTAATGTAAAAGTATGAAAAAGATTTCTGCAAGTGTTGACAGAAGGGTTCATTCCACAGAAG
>NW_020201921.1:18612-19901 GCF_001531365.2 Cynara cardunculus var. scolymus
GAAGGAATTCACCCAAGGATATGTGAATTCCTCTATAATCCTCCTTATGTCCCAATGAACTTAATTCCAAGAGTTCCAGCCACTAGAACAACTCCAGAAATTCCTGAGCACTACGAGCCACGTCCTATTGCAAAATGGAGTGATGAGGACAAAATTATGGTTGAATTGGGCAGCAAGTGCAAATGATTGTTAATTATGGCAATACCTCACGAAATCTTCAAAGGCATCGATCACTGTCAACTGTCCATGGATATTTGGGCAGAATTAGAAAAGCAGATTGAAGGAGGTAAGAAAACACTCAAGAACAATCGATCAATTTGCATTGACGAGTACCACAGCTTCAAGGCGAAGGAACGTGAATCCTTGTCGGACACATACTCTAGATTGAATACCTTGATTAGCAACTGCAAGAGGTATGGAGTCATGAGAATGGCAGAGGACAACAACTCTTTATTCTTGAAGAGCCTTGGAGTCGAATGGATGCACCTCACCATGTCCATGAAGGCCACCTTAGATTTAGAAATGTGGACTCTGGCAGACTTGTTTGGATCTCTTAAAAGTCAAGAGCCTCAAGTTCTACAAATGAAAAAGAACTATGGTGGCCCTCTAGCTCTAGTCGCAGAGGATGGCTGCTCAGGAAAGGGGTAAGAGGCAAAGAAAGAAGAGAAGGAGAAGAAGAAGAAGAAGAAGAAGAAGAAGAAGAAGAAGAAGAAGAAGAAGAAGAAGAAGAAGAAGAAGAAGAAGAAGAAGAAGAAGAAGGTTCTGATAGCAGAAAGTGATGACAGTTCTGATGAAGAAGTCTCCGTGAAGGAGATGATGAAAACTCTGGCTTTAATCACCAGAGAGTTTAGAAAGGGTGGAGAGAGGAAGGAGTATAAAAGTTTCAACAGAAGAAACTTAACAGAAGGTGATAGATCTGAGACAAGAGAGAAGGAGCAGAAGCCTTCGCAGAAGGCAGAAGAGCAGAGGAAGGAAGAGCCAAAATATGGTTGCTTCAAATGTGGCAAGCCAGGCCACTTTGCTGCAGACTGCTGGTCAAAAGGGCCAAGGGCACCACAGAGGGGTCCTAAAGATGCAACCTTCTATAAGAAGAAGGCTGACTACTATCAACAGAAGTCTTTGCTAGCTCAATCAAGTGAGCTAGTAACTGATGAGTCCTCTGATGAAGATGAACAGAAGGGTCTTCTCGCTTGGGAAGACTCGGACACAGAGGACGAGCTCTTCTGTGGGATGGCAGACATCAACTCAGACTCCTCTAACAGAAATGACCAAGAGGTTTCTACTTCCTA
>NW_020201921.1:23246-44427 GCF_001531365.2 Cynara cardunculus var. scolymus
CTATTTCTTAGACAAGGCTTTGTATGGTCTCAAACAGGCTCCCAGAGCATGGTATGATCGTTTATCTATCTTTCTTACTTCCAATGGGTTTCACAGAGGTACGACAGATATTACTTTGTTTTACAAGAAATAGAATGATGATATCCTGCTTGTACAAATATACGTTGATGACATTATCTTTGGTGCAACTAACGTTTCTATGTGCAAAGAGTTTGAATTCATGATGCAGAGTGAATTTGAAATGAGCATGATGGGAGAGCTTACTTTCTTCTTAGGTCTACAAGTAAAGCAATCATCCRAADRAATATTCATTAACCAATCCAAATATGTTCATGACCTATTGAAGAAGTATAAAATGAATGAAGCCTCTCCCATGAGGATTCCCATGGCCCCAGGCCAGAAACTTAATAAGGACATTAATGGTCCATCTGTAGAGTGCAAGCTCTACAGAGGTATAATAGGATCCCTCTTATATTTAACTGCTAGTAGGCCTGATATCATGTTTTCCACGTGAATATGTGCCAGGTATCAGGCAAATCCTAAGGAATCACATCTTAGTGCAGTTAAGAGGATTCTTAGATATTTAAAGAAGACACCAACTCTGGGACTATGGTACCCTCTGCATTCAAATATTGATCTTGTGGCTTATACGGACTCAGACTATGGTGGATGCCAAATTGACAGAAAGAGCACCTCTGGAAGCTGCCAGTTTCTTGGAGGAAAACTAGTTAGTTGGTCTTCAATGAAGCAGAATTGTGTTTCAACTTCCACAGCAGAGGCTGAATATGTGGCCGCTGCAAGTTGTTGTTCACAAGCTCTGTGGATGCAGACTCTACATGATTACGGCTACTCCGTCAACAAGATCCCCATCCTCTGTGACTTAAAGAGTGCTATTGCTATTTCAGCCAATCCAGTTCAACATTCAAAAACAAAGCATATCGACATAASGTACCATTTCTTAAAACATCAAGTTGAAGAAGGTAATGTCGAATTATACTTTGTAAAATCAGAATTTCAATTGGCTGACCCTTTACTAAAGCCCTAGATGAGAAAAGGTTCAATTTCCTTGTTGAAAAGATAAGAATCACATGTCTAGAGTCCTAGTTTATAGTAAACAGGTTTAACCTCGCAGAGACTTGCAAGGTTTAACGGGGAGTATGTGCTTCAAAATAATAAAACCTCATGAAGAAGAAAAATGTTTTTAATCACAAAAGTCTTTTCACAGATCCTCTGTGATCGCTTAGAGAGGCTCTTTGAACAGTTCTTCTGTCGATACTTCTTCTTAGGATTTTAAATGGTTTTTTATTCGAGGGGGAGCCAAGGAAGCTGGCTCACAGGGGGAGTTTTGAAATAAAAATCAAACCACAGAAGGTGCTAAAAGTTTTGATGTATCTTGTTCTCAGAGGTCAAATCTTCAGAACCTTTGGCGCTTCTAACAGTGGCTCAGTGTGTTTGAGCTGAGCAAGTACTCATCTCTCTGTGGACTTTCAAAACCGTTTAGGTAATAAAGGTGTAACATATTTTGAAGGCCCGGCACATATCACAGAGACTCTGTTACCCTTAGGCCTCTGACAGAACTCTCTTAATAGTTCTTGTCTATTGATATGGTGCGCGTGGTTCTGTGGATAAGGGTTAGAACCAACACGCGCGTGTCAGAATAGGGGGCGCACGTCATCAATCGTGCGTCTTCCTAACACGGCGTGTCATACCTTTTGAGCGGTTTCAACCTAAAACCACTCATCTCGATTGTGAACTGTTGTCTAACAGGAAAGGTTGGAAGCCATGATCAGACCTCTCATGCTATGCTCTCTATTGTTTATGGCATCTATTTCAACCTACCACTCGACTACGCACAGCTCATTTTTGAAGATATGGTAGGCTTGATTAAGAAGAAATGCGCAACACAGAGGGGTGAAAAGTCCAAAGTCAAGGCGCAGAAGAAGGCTAAGGAAGATCTCAACCATCCAAACCTCATTTTACAGAGGCTCTTTGGACATGTCTTTGGGGATTTGATCGCAGCAAAGCTACCTTCTGTCGAGCCTAACGCGAGGCTATATCCTTTCAAGGAGTTCCATCCAACTTTGCATGAGCAAGGGTACAGAAGCCCCAGACTGCTATCAAAAGCCATGCTCAGATTTCTTAGTCATGAAGATAGGAAGGCCTACAGACGTGGATTCAGGATGCCAGAGCCGGTCCCTGAGACCCCTCCACGCATAGGAATCCCCTTAGGTGAGAGAATTGAAAAAATGRGAGTAGAGGGATGAATGGAGGAGCCTGCAGAGGCTGGAAAGGTGAGTGAGGCAGGCCCTATAGTAGAAAGTCCCCCACCAAAGAAGCCAAAGAAAACACAGAAGGGTGTCGACTCTTTTGTGATGAAGAAGGGGAAGAAGAGGCCCACAGAGGAAGAGGGCCCAAGTAGTCCTCTGCAGAAGCCCAAGAAGAATAAATCAAAAAAGGCCCAACCCGCAGAGGTTGTGGTCACAGAGGCTGCTGTTCAAGAGAGCCCTCAGAGGCTACTCCAAAGCGCAGAAGGTTGCGTAAGGTCGTTCAAGAGGAGTCCCCAATAGAACAGATCCAAGAAGTTCTCTTCCATATTCAACAAGGATTCAAAGCGCCAATAGACGTGACAGAGTTGGGGACAGAGGTCGTCTTAGATGAAGAAGAAGAAGAAGAGATGGAATTAGGTGAGGGAGAAAAAGATACCAAAGGTACACATCCTAGCCCTCCTCCCAGTGCTACCCATGCTACTAGGGGCCCTGTTCTAGAGGGATCCCCTATTGAAAAATGCGTGCACACACCAAGCCCAACCCAAGCTAACCTCGCAGAGGACATTCTTCAGTCCTCTGTCGAATGCTCTACCCGGGAACCACATCTTACTCCAACATCCTCTTAAAAGGATGGTGGTTATAATATGAGAGTCCAATCGCCCAAGGACTCGTCACAACCCAAAGAGACATCCGTTGCCTCTCCACACAAGGGTGACCAACCAGAATATGCTTCAAGGAATATGTGAGAGTCACAGACACAGAGGGTCTAGAACGCCCAATGTCCACACTCGATCCCTCTGCCATGTTAGGCTCTGAACATACAAGGCATGAAATAGACAGAACAGTAGTAGGCTCTCCTCTTGGAGAAGTCCGAGGATCTGGTGGAAGTCCCCGAGCAGACTACGACAAACCAGTCACTGAGGGCGCCTCTCACTACGAGGCTACTAGGTCACCATGTGTATTCCAAAAGATGGACGAGTTGAAAAGCTTGTTCATCTCTCGCTCAATGACATAAGATCTTTCTCCCATCACAGAGGCTCTGAAGGAGTTGAGCTCTACAACGGCAGAACTCAAGACAACTCTTGCAACCCTTCAGAGCTCTGTCCTACAAAAAGACGATCTCACCAATGCCTTCAGCGCTCTGAGCCTCACTCCTTCCTCAATCCAGACGTTGAAAACAGAGCTATCAGAGATGGCCGCCCAGTTTGCTGTTGAATTCGTCTCTGAGGGCTACACAGACTACTCAAAGTTCAAAGATGAAATCAAGCAAATGTTCTCTTCTGCAGTCACATACGGCATGGATACCAAGACATCCAGGGCCAATATCAACCATCTAGCCACTCACAGAGAGCTAGATGCGATGGTTGAAGCTCTAGGTGATATTGTGCGCAAACAGTCCGATCAACTTCTCGCAGAGGCCCGAGCCTCCAACAAGACCATCAGAGACTGCACTTCACAGCTCGTGAAAGAAGGTGACACCCTTAGAAGCGAAATCTATCGAATCGCCTCAAAGTTGAAGTGGTCGACAGAGATTGATATAAGCCACGCCTCTGTGCTTGCTGAAGAGGTGATTAAGAAGATGAAGAAGGCAGCCACTAAAATTCTAAAAAGATTGGAGAAGGCTCCCCTAGAAACTTGCAAGGCAGAAGCCACGAAACACCATGACGATCAAGGAGGTGATGACCATGATCGTCATGAGGGGGAGAAGAAGGCAGAGAAGAAAGCTGAGGAGCCCAAGAAGAAGACTTCTACCAAACCACTCAAGATAGTGGACTCTGCAGCTGCCTTGTTCTCAAAAGGCAAATAAAAAGCACCAGAGCCTAAGGGGAAAGGCAAGGGCAAGGCTGTAGAGGAATCACCACAGAAGGGGTCATCAAGCTCAGAGATGCCAGAGATAAACGAAGAAGATTATGACGACCCAGAGCTCGTTCAAGCGTTAAAGGCTTCTTTGGCAGAAGCTCAAGCAAGAAAGGGCAGAGCCCGCATCCCCCCCAGAGCTGGAGAAGGCTCTTTCTCTAAGGCGAAGGAGGAAACGTCCACGGGTACGTTCGATGCTCTGCAAGGAACTGTCAAACCTATCCTTGCAGAGGGGTCCAACCAGAGGCCAATACTTGAAGAAGAAGAAGCCAAAGTGCCAGAATCCGCCACAGTAGGAAGGGTCTCTGAGATCTTTGAATCAATGAGAAGGATTCCCTTGCAACAAGTGTGCACAGAGCCTGTTACTACTGAGGAGGAGATTATGCTGTGAAGATACTCTGCAGTGGACACAGAGCCCCCCTATGATCCAAAGCTCATAGGTATACCTTCTGCCGCCACCAAGTTTCAATTCTCTAAACTTACAAGGCCACGCGAGCATGTCTTCTTAGGGCACGTGACTACATCACTTGAAACAATTTCTCCAAGGACCTTGCTGAAGAAGGCGGTGTTCTACGCTCAATACTTTGTGAGGAGGGATGATGAAAACCTATACACGTTCACAGATGCTGACCTCCACAACCTCTGTGTATTTGATCTTATCTACCTGCACAAAATTTTCAACAAATACATGGAGAGGAGGTCAAGCTATTCTATATCGCTCAGAAGGCTTGTCGAGGTTATGAGCGCACAAGTGAGATACTACAGCTAGAAGGACTTCGAAATCACGATGAGGTTAGTCCAAAAAGATCTAAAGATCTCCCCTCCGAATAACATGCCAAGTTGGATACTTAGGTATCATCCAAACTCCATTATCCACAACCCCATTTTTGGGTTTGTGTTCTTGGACAAGGATGACATCCTAAGGTTCTTTGATCCAACAGAATCGAACAAGTACTCCACAGAGACCCTTGAATGGTTATTCAACAGAGCAGCGACAGAGGTGCAAAGAGGGCATCTAATGATGGGTGAAGTGTCTGGCATTCTGGAAGCAATCAAAGTACAAATCAACTTCAGAGAATGGATTTTTCAATGTCTATAGAACCATCAAGGCTGACATGCTATATGCCTTAGACGACTTTCCAGAATCTGTTGTGTGATAAACCTCTGTAATAGTATTGGCCTATGCAACTCAATTTTGTAATTTTTTCATCATGTAATTCTTTTCAGAGGATGAATTTTTTAATCTCCTCTTGCAATTCTTTTTATTAGTCATTTCTTGCATTCAATTTTCAATTTTTACTTTTTCATACTTAGGGGGAGATTGTTAGCTCTCATGTTCATTAATGTAAAAGTATGAAAAAGATTTTTGCAAGTGTTGACAGAAGGGTTCATTCCACAGAAGACCACAAGGGACCAACAACAGAAGATGTTCAATCGTACAAGTCAAGAGTGACAGAACCTCTATTGTCTATCACATAGGTTCTGGAAACTGGTCCACTGGCAACAAAAGCTTACAAGTCAAATGCAACAGAGCCTCTGGAATAGCTCACAGAGGGTCTGCGGGTTTATCTTCTGTGAAGAACCACTTCTTACTGTTTTACTTAGGTTAGTTAGCTGCATGTGCTTCTCACGTGACTATGTTTGTAATCGACTTTATTTGGATGGCTTGGATCGTTTCACACGTCTAGGTCGTGTTAGAAAAGCCGTTAGGAACTAGAATAAATAGCAGCTAGGTCTTTGTAATTCAGTGTGCATTCAAATTGTAATCGTCTTATTTTCAATCAATTGAAAAACCTTTGAAGCTATTCTCTCGTGTTCTTCATATTCATCAACTGTGTGTTCTTGATTAATTACTCTGTTTGTTCTTATACTGTTTCCGCTACACTGTTATTGTTATAAAAGATCATCCAGAGTATTTGGTTAATATCAAAACTGAGTTTACAGGTCCTAACAGGTTTGCTTGAAGGGACATAGATAGCTGAATCCATTCATCGCCTAAACTTTTTAGGAATAAAACGTTGTTTTCTTCCTTGGTTCTAATAATATCGTTTCGACGACATTGATTGATCAATGTGTTGAAGCAATCGTATGTTTTCTGTATCGGTTCATCAGGGAGGGCCTTGAAATTTCTATATTCGTTGAGAGATTGTGCTCTACGATTATTCTTTGTCTTTGCTCCTCCTTCCAGTTGGCTTGCCAGTTCATCCCATAGTTCCTTGGTTATGGAACATGCGTCGAGGGATTGGAAGATTTCATTTGGTACGGCCATGATTATCAACCTTTTGGCCTTTTTGTCAGTTTCTACTTTTTCCTTGTCATCTTCATCCCAATTCTTTTCATCTTTGGGCTTGTAGTAGGCAGGAATTTCAGCCGTGGTGTTTGTTCCTGGAACTCTTGGGACAAGAGTTTGTGGAATGTAAGGGCCCTCCATTATAGATCGCAGGAGGTTCCTATCCATTCCTTCCAAGAAATTCCCCATTCTGATCTTCCATTGTGGATATTCTTCTCGTTGAAGAGTTGGAGGCTTGGTGAGGGAGGCAACATTATAAGCAGAATTCTAGTTGGCCATAAGAATTTTGAAGAGAAAGATTTGTGTTCTTGACGAGAAAAAAGATCAAAAATTGAGAGATTTTTGATTGATCGTTTTGATTGGAACCAAATTATAGTGATTTAACGAAGAAAGTTGTGAATACACAAGAAGAAATTAAGAAACAATTAAGAAAAATTTTGAGCTTCAAAAGTTTCACTTTATTATGAGAAAAACGTAAAGATATTCAAGCGACTCTTTTTACAATAGGTCAGATCACCTATTTATACTAATCAGCTAATGAGAAGATAACTATCTAATGAAGCATTTTAGCTAATCTTCTATTAACAGATAACGTTTATCTATTCTATGGATAAACTTTAATATTAAAGATAAACTACAAATCTAGTTGTTGACATGTCATCTCCAGCTGTCATTCATGGTGTGATGAATCATCCTTATCTTTTGATCTTCATTGTATGCTTCTGGATGATTTGCTAGAAAATTCACTAAGTGTTGATGACCAGAGGATTGATGAGGATGCTCTCTCCATCGTATCCCAGATCGTCTATCGGTCCTCTGGTTGTACTCCAGACTTAGTCGCTTCTGCCATGATATCTTCATCGATCCTCTGGGTCTTCATCACTTATTGTTTTTCATTACTTTTTACATTATGAGTTATGGGGTTTAACATACTGTTAAATCGGACAAGCCTTGGGCGATGAGTTGTTCGGATTTGGTAAACCGGCTAAGACGTGACCGAAGATGAAGTTCGGCCAAGCCTATGTTGACCGGATTTGTTCTATGCCTTGTGCTTGATTGATGAAATTATTATTTTCTCATAAAATGGAAATTTGATATAAATGATTTTGGATAATAATAATTCTATTGGTTGCGGTCTATTTGGAATTGTTTTTACGAAAAGTTTTGATGAAGAAATAAAGGTGGCATATCAAGGAGAGGTGTACCATGGGATAAGGGTGGCATATCAAGGAGAGGTGTACCATGGGATAAGGGTGGCATATTAAGGAGAGGTGTACATTTGTTATAAGGGTGGCATTTGTATGTGTGTTGTATAATATAATTCTTTCTATTATATCCTTTAAGACTACCGTGGTCTGGAATCTTTATTTCTTTGTGATTTAAAGATTTAGGATCAAGGTTCTTATTGGAAATCATAGTCTGGATGTTATTGAGGAGAAAATAACAGGTTTGGCCTGAAACCTTATATAAACCTTGTTTGGTTAGAAAAAGGTTTAAAAATGGCATTATATGAAACCTAATTGGTTCAAAGGTATGAGATCTGAATAGCTGAGTGCTTAGCTTGAAAAGTGAAATGAATCTGGTATTATGTCTTTATTTGTTCATATATTTGTTATATATATGAATAGTTGTTTTCCATAAAGTTTTTGGTGATTTTCACCCTGCGATGACATAAATAGGGTATCTCACTAGACCTTTTGGTCTAACCCTCATTTTCTGATTTAAACTATGTATTGCAGGAGGTACCGACGGTTAGGGGAAGGGGAAAATGTAATATTTTCCTATATGCATTTCTACATGAAGATCTATATTTGATGTACAGTTTTGATTATTTAACGTTGATTAGTGCAAGAAATGTATTAGAATTTTTGGACCTTGTATTCTGTATAGAGATTTCTTGTACTAAGAGACATGAATGTGATATAAACATGTATTCTTTTATACGAAATATGTGTTACATGCAATGTGTGTTTTGGGGTGTTATAGAAAGTGGTATCAGAGCCTGAGTTTCAGGGATTTAGGTATTTAACAACATGATACCTAGACTTAAACTGTTTTTATTGCATGTTAAGGGTCCCAGACATAGTTTGCTCCATTGGATATAAATATGATGGGTTGAAAGAACAGTGTGTAAGGTAAATTTTAATTGCATCTGGCCAGTGTAATTATGAATTTACAGGTACACATCTAAACTTGAATACTTCATTATATTTGGGAATGTGAATACGTGATTATTAACACTAAAATCTACAGATATCTAGCCGAACTCGAAGATTTAAAAGAGTGGCTCATCCAGAATCTGAGGAAAGGGAAGAATCACCCGTAAACCTACCGACTAGCACGTCTGGAAATAGAGGTCGGGAAAGATCAAGGGGACGAGGTAGAGGAAGAAGTCGGTCTTAGGGAAGGGGCCAGACCGAAATACATTCTGAACATTAAGAATCCCATTCTGGGAATGTTCAGGAGAGATCGGTGCCACACCCTGAATATGTAACCAGAGATATGTTGGCTGAAGAAGTGGTAAAGTTGCGGGAAACTTTGACTTCTATTATGGGAGTTCCACTCAAGGCAGAAACAGAAAGAATAGAAGTTCATCCCTCAAAGCAAGTTACTCATAACAAGGAGGGGGATATTAAAATGTTTCTGGCATGTAAGCCACCAACATTTTCTGGAGAAAGATATCCAGTGAAAGCCGTGTGCTGGATTAAAGATATGGAATCAGTATTCAATACCATTCAGTGTTCGGAAACAGATAAAGTTCGATTTGCTGTTTCTGTATTAAAGTCAAATGTTTTGTTCTGGTGGAAAGTTAAATCGTTGGCTAGAATAGATGTTTTACAATCATTGTCTTGGGCAGAATTTGTGGAACGATTCAAGAGCCAATTTTGTCCTAAGACAGCAGTTAGGCAAATGGAAGAAGATTTTCTGAAGTTGGAATAGGGAAATGGAATAGTTCGGGAGTATACCAAAAGATTCATTGAATACTCTCGCTTTGCTGAACATTATGTTTCAACCGAACCCAGAAAGATAGAAAGGTATATTTGGGGTTTGAAACCCTCAATCAAAGAATTTGTAATTGCCATGAACCCCAATACCTTTTCATTAACGGTAGATGCGGCCGAAGTGACCAAACGAAATAA
The DNA here is from genome assembly GCF_001531365.2 of Cynara cardunculus var. scolymus. NCBI lineage: Eukaryota > Viridiplantae > Streptophyta > Magnoliopsida > Asterales > Asteraceae > Cynara > Cynara cardunculus. The sequence continues at coordinate 32,801 of NW_020201921.1, forward strand.
GAACCGACAGCCAGAAGGAAAGGTTTTAGAGAAGAGAAAATGGGAGGGGCTTTCATCTTTTTAAGGGCCGCAAACTGTAAGATATGATAACAGATATGAACAGAAGATCAGTGAGAAATTCTGCTCACAGTGTCGACAGGTTCATCAGGGTGATTGCGAGATGGATCCAAAGAAATGTTATAAGTGCGGCGAAGCATGTCATCTATCTAGAAATTTCCCAGCTAACCGAAGGTCTTTTAATTACAATTGTCTGGATCATATTCGACCGAATTGTCCTTTGTTAAGAACTCCACAACTGACAATGGGAAGTAATGCGTTGGGTACTTGGGGAAGACCTACTATGAATAGAAAAGGGCAAGGAGGAGCGCGGTCCTTCCAGATGACTAAAAATGAGACAGAAGCATCATCGGATGTAGTAACAGGTACATTCCTTCTGAATTCAATACGTGCTAAGGTGTTATTTGACTCTGGTGCAAACTATTCATTTGTATCACCAATGTTTGCTCAAACTGCATGTCTGAATTCTGTGATACTTGATGATAAACTAGTAGTTGATACTGCTAATAGTCAGGAAACTGTAACAAGTGTGTTTAATAACTGTAATATTATGATTAAGGGTTGTGAACTTCCTATCCGGTTATTTCCCATTCCAATGAAGGAATTTGATGTAGTGGTGGGTATGGACTGGTTGGCAAGGTATCAAGCCAGTATTGTTTGTAATCAGAAAATGATAAGAATAACGTTGCCAAACCAAGGAACAGTTGTTATTTATGGTGATCGTCAGAATCACCATACCAGTATTTTGTCAGTATTGAAAGCCCAGAAAAGTATTCGGAAGAAATGCTAAGGATGTTTGGCATACGTAATTGATCTGAAGAAAGAAAAGGGAAAAGAAGAATCAATTCCGATTGTTAATGAATATCCAGAAGTCTTTCCAGAAGACTTATCTGGATTACCACYAGATAGAGTCATTGAGTTCCAAATTGATTTAGTACCAGGGGTTGCACCAGTAGCAAATGCGCCATACCATTTAGCTCCATCTGAATTAAAAGAACTAATTGCACAGTTGCAAGATTTATATGATAAGTGATTTATTAGGCCCAGCACTTCACCTTGGGGTGCCCCGGTCTTATTCGTCAAAAAGAAGGATGGGTCTACGCGAATGTGTATAGACTATCGTGAATTGAATAAGCTGACAATCAAAAATAAATATCCTTTACCGAGGATTGATGATTTGTTTGACCAATGGTAGGAGCAAGTTATTTCTCCAAGATTGATTTAAGGTCAGGGTATCATCAGCTCAAAGTCAGGGAAGAAGATGTCGCCACAACAACATTCAGAACAAGGTACGGGCATCACGAATTATTAGTTATGCCATTTGGCTTAACTAATCCGTCCGTAGCCTTTATGGATTTAATGAATAGAGTATGTAAAGAGTATCTGGATAAATTCGTTATTGTATTTATAAATGATATTCTTATATACTCTAAGACCAAAGAAGAGCACGCAAAACATCTTCGTCTGATATTAGAATTATTGAAGAAAGAAAAGTTGTACGCAAAATTGTCTAAATGTGAATTCTAGTTGAGAGAAGTTCAATTCTTGGGTCACGTCATCTCAGAAACAGGGGTAAAAGTAGATCCAGCGAAAATAGAAGCAGTTACAAGATGGGAAGCTCCAAAAAATCCTTCTGAAGTTCGAAGCTTTTTGGGATTGGCTGGTTATTACCGTAAGTTCATTCAGAACTTTTCTAAGATAGTCGTGCCATTGACTAAATTGACTCGGAAAAACGTTAAATTCCAGTGGGAAGGAGAACAGCAAGAAGCTTTTCAACTGTTAAAAGATCATCTTTGTAGCGCACTGGTATTGACTCTACCAGATGGATCTGACTTTGCGGTTTACAGCGATACCTCAAAATTAGGGTTAGGATGTGTTCTGATGCAGAGGGAAAAAGTGATTCCTTATGCGTCAAGACAATTGAAAGATCATCAGAAGCAGTATCCAACCCATGACATGGAATTAGCTGCAGTGGTGTTTGTTCTGAAAATTTGGAGACACTTTTGTGGGAACGAAATGTCAGATTTATATTGACCATAAAAGTTTACAACATCTGTTCAGCCTGAAGGAATTAAATATGCGACAGCGTCGGTGGATTGAACTGCTTAATTACTATGATTATGAAATCCTTTATCACCCGGGAAAAGCTAACGTGGTGGCTGACGCTTTAAGCCGGAAAGAAAATAGTGGAACTATTAAAGCTGTGGCAATGAGAATGAACTTGATCCCCGACATTCGTAAGGAAATTCAGATATGCCAACAAGAAGCTGTAAAAGAAGAATTTGTTAAAGCAGAAAAGTTGGGTAAGATAATCTCAACGTTGGAACAAAATGATAAAGGACTAATATGCTTTCAAGGGCGAATTTGGATACCATGTTTTGGAGATATCCGAAATACAATATTAAATGAAAGCCATAAGTCCCGATACTCTATTCATCCAGGCGCCAATAAGATGTATAGAGATTTGAAACCTTTTTATTGGTGGCCAGGGTTAAAAAGGGACATAGCTAGATATGTGGAACAGTGTCTGACATGATTATAGGTTAAGATTGAACATCAAAAGCCGTAAGGAAGTCTTCAATATTTAGAGATATCTGTATGGTAATGGGATCACATTACTATGGATTTCATTATGAAGTTACCTCGAACTCCAAAGGGGTACGACGCGATTTGGGTAATTGGTGATCGTTTGTCTAAATCTGCTCATTTTCTGCCAATAAGAGAGAGATACTCTTTAGAGAAACTAGCACAGATTTATATCAAATAAATTGTTACCAGACATGGTGTTCCATTGTCTATTGTCTCTGATAGAGATAGTCTATTTACTTCAAAGTTCTGGGAAGGGTTACAGAAAGCTTTAGGGTCTGAAATCCGACTAAGTACAACTTATCATTCGTAGACTGATGGGCATAGTGAAAGAACTATCCAGACTCTCGAAGATATGTTAAGAATTTGTATTATTGACTTCGAGGGATCGTGGGAAGATCATTTGCCGTTAATAGAGTTTGCATATAACAACAGTTACCATTACAGCATTCAAGCGACACATATGAAGTGTTATATGGACGTAAATGCCGAACCCTGTTATGTTGGAATGAAGTGGGTGAAAGACAGCTGACGGGTCCTGAAATTGTCCAAGAAACTTATGAGAATATCGAATAGATCCACGAAAGAATCAAAAACAGCACAAGATCACCAGAACAGTTATGCAGATAATCGTCAAAAGCTGATTGAGTTTGGTATAGGTGATTTTATGATGTTAAAAGTTTCGCTATGGAAGGGTGTCATCAGATTTGGGAAGAAAGGAAAGCTCGGTCCGAGGTATGTGGGGTCGTTCAGAATATGTAAACGAACTGGGCCAGTAGCAGATCAGTTAGAACTGCCATAAGAGCTAAGTCTGATTCACAATGCTTTCCATGTGTCAAATCTGCGAAAATGTTTGGCTGATCCAAGTTTAGTTGTACCGTTGCCAGAGATTAAATTAGACAGTAAGCTGAACTTTGTGAAAACACCAGACGCCGTAATTGATCAAAAGATCAGGGTGTTGAGAAACAAAGAGATAATTCTGGTTAAGGTTCAGTTGAAGTTTCACAAAGGACCAGAAGCAACATGGGAACTAGAGTCAAAAATGAGATCAGAATACCATTGGCTTTTCAATTACAGAAATTTCGGGATGGAATTCTTTTAAGGGGTGGATAATGTGATAACCGGATCCTGGTTATCACCCAAGGTAAGTAATATGTGATTATTTGATAAGTGATTACATGATAGCATGATAAATTTGTTATATTTGATCATGCTAGTATGTGGAAATTATGTGCATAATATAGATGCATGTAGGTGATTATGTGTATATATAGATACACACACATGCATGTTATGAAGTGCATGGTGTGTGTGTATTCATATGGTCGACCATTCCTGTTTTGGAAAGGTATAAAGGGAGGGTTCAACCTCCAATTGCATTTTCTACTGCTATTTGTGAGAAGTGTTCGTGCGATTTAAGTTGACCGGATTCAAGATCAAGTTGATTTGAAGTATCTGATTTCAAAAGGTTTTTCAAGGTGAGTGATTTCTAAACCTTTTTGCATAAAACTTGTTACTGGTTTTATTTGAATGTTGCTTATTTTGGAAAAAAATCAGTTATTTGTTTAAGGGTTTTATCCGGACAAAGGGTGACCAGATTATTCTTAAATCGAACAAGGGTTGGGCGATTAAGCCCTAAACCAAACAAGTGTTAAGCGGTTTAGTTTTAAACCGGTTAAGCAATGAGCGAGTTATGAATGATAAATGTGGTAAACATTTTGAACGGAGAAGTATGAATACGACCATGTGGTGACCGGATTGTTTTAAATCGGATAAGTCTTAGGCGATGTATTGTCCGAACTTGTTATTCGAACGAAGATGTTAAAATTTAATCTAAGTGTTAAATCGAACAAGCCTTGGGCGATGAGTTGTCCGAATTTGGTAAACCGGCTAAGACTTGACCGGAGATGAAGTCCGGCCAAGCCTATGTTGACCGGATTTGTTCTATGCCTTGTGCTTGATTGATGAAAATTATTAATTTATCATAAAATGGAAATTTGATATAAATGATTTTGGATAATAATAATTCCATTGGTTGCGGTCTATTTGGAATTGTTTTTGCAAAAAATTTTGATGAAGAAATAAGGGTGGCATATCAAGGAGAGGTGTACCATGGGATCAGGGTGGCATATCAAGGAGAGGTGAACCATGGGATAAGTATGACATATCAAGGAGAGGTGTACATTTGATATAAGGGTGGTATTTGTATATGTGTTGTATAATATAACTCTTTCTATTATATCCCTTAAGACTACCATGGTCTAGAATCTTTATTTCTTTGTGATTTAAAGATTTAGAATCAAGGTTCTTATTGGAAATCACAGTCTGGATGTTATTGATGAGAAAATAATAGGTTTGGCCTGAAACTTTATATAAACCTTGTTTGGTTAGAAAAAGGTTTAAAAGTGGCATTATAAGAAACCTGATTGGTTCAAAAGTGTGATATCTTAATAGCTGAGTGCTTAGCTTGAATACTGGAAAGAATCTGGTATTATGTCTCTATTTGTTCCTATATTTGTTATATATATGAATAGTTGTTTTCCATAAAGTTTTTGGTGATTTTCACCCTGCAATGACATAGATAGGGTATCTTACTAGACTTTTTGGTCAAACCCTCGTTTTGTGATTTTAACTATGTATTGCAGGAGGTACCGACGGTAAGGGGAAGGGGAAAATGTAATATTTTTCTATATGCATTTCTATGTGAAGATCTATCTTTGATGTACAGTTTTGATTATTGAACGTTGATTAGTGCAAGAAATGTATTAGAATTTTTGGACCTTGTATTATGTATAGAGATTTCTTGTACTAAGAGACCTGAATGTGATATAAACATGTATTTCTTTTATATGAAATATGTGTTACATGCAATGTGTGTTTTGGGGCGTTACACTATTCAATGACCAACCACATCTCCTCTGTATCATTTCCAAACTTATTCAGTTTTCATAATACCATTTGGAAATTATAGGCTATTAATGCCTCTGCTATAAATCATTTTCCCATTCTCAATAAAATCAATGGTATTATTTCAATAAGAACAATACCTCTAAATCATCAAGTCACAATGAATGCTGATTTAAAATTATTGTATCTGATAGTGATAATAACAAGAGATACAATATTAACCACACCCGCAATTGTCACCCTTATATCCATAGGTACACCTCTCCTTGATATGTCACCCTTATTCCTTCTTCAAAATAGGGTTTCTTACCATAATAGACTTACCTCATCATGTCAAGAATTACCCAATACCCAGTTTCATGCCAAAACAGACTTATATCACCACGTCTGGGGAACTATTTCTTAATACAAAGTTTCACACCAGAACAGACTTATGTCACCACGTTTGGAAAAACATTTCAAAACTGAGTTTCATACCGGAACAGACTTATATCACCACGTCTGGAACAAACATTTCAAAACAGAGTTTCATACCAGAATAGACTTATGTCACCACATTTGGAAGAACCATTTTAGAACAGAGTTTCATACTAGAACAGAAATATGTCACCACGTCTAGAAGAAACATTTCAATATCTTTTTTCAATTCACAAAAGATATAAAATACACTTTTCAAAATATGAAAAATAGTTTCAAAACTAATTAAACATTAATTGTGAAATTCCATCATTAAATAAATCAAAGTTTTTGCCAAATCCCTTTCACTGGTCAACGTCTGTTCGGACAACCGAGTCCGGGCAAGATTTTTCGGACAACGCATATCTAGACAAACTTATTCGGGCACTCCTATTTGGAAAACACTTAACGGGATACCCCTAATCGGACAACAAAGTGTCCGGATACATTCTCAACGGACATCAAGTGTCAGGATACAATTCTCATCAATCATCACTTAACCACTACAAATGTTAAACACAACGAGCGATGTGTCATTAACCGGATAACACTATGTTCGCTGAAGAGACCTTATCGGACAAAGTTATTTCCATGTCAACACAAAAGTCACCACAACTCCTTACCAGCCAAAGCTTAACCGATGAAGACCTTCATCGGTCATCACTTATTCGATTACTAATTCTTACTAGTCATTTGAGATTATTTAGAACATATACAACATTTACAATGCATACATCATCTTTTAAAGCTTATAGAATCAGTAATCAAAACAATATTCAAAGGTTGTTTTTAAACGAAGACTCACCTTATGCAGATTCAGAATTTTGAAAGAAAACAACAAATAAGAAATCAGCTACCAAATTGATCCCAATCCCATCTTCTATACATGGCAAAGAAATTCACACAAATCTCACTTTCTTTCAAGATTTCCAAAAATGGAAACTAAAGTTGCTTTTCAAAATCTTCCTCTTTAAATACCCCCTTTAAAAGGAAAGATGATGAATGAGTTTTGTACAAAAACTCTTTTATAAACTCCCCAGGCATGCATAATCAATATGCATACACACTGTTGGGTTTGAGTTAGAGCGTTAAAGGTGTATTCAAGTTTCTCCTTAGAATAGCTTTATTTTGTAATAGTGTAGTTTTACTATTTCCTAGTATAAATAGTATTTTCCTTGAAATTGTCATTATGAAGTGATTAGCAAATTGTAATCAAGATTTTCAGCTGTAATTCTCTCTCTCTCAATCTAATCATTCTTTGAAGATAATCTTTCTACTTTTATATTCATCTTAATTCTTGAAGATCATATCATGTTTGTATGATTTTGGGACTTCACAATTGGTATCAGAGCAAGCTGTAGCAGTTTTGATTAGAGGATTGAACAAATTTTGCACAATTTTTCACGAATTGTTTGAAGATTCATCGATCAGAGTCATGATGTTCATCACTGTTCTTGAGAGGTCTTCATCCAGATTCGGTTTTTGAGCTTAAATCGGTCAATTTTTGAGTGTTATTTGTAAAGATTTACATTGCTAGATTCGTTTTTACATTTCGAACAATCTTGATTCACACTAATTTTTATTTTAAACCAGTTTTAATCGAAAATTGATTTTTCGTATTCTGGAAAATTTTCTTCAAAACTCATATTTTTTCATGTTTTGATCCAAATTTTTGGTAAAAAGTGTGAAATTTTATGTTTTTGATTGAATATTAGTCCGTTTAAAGTTTGTGCGATTTAGGGTGTTATCCGCTTAACTCTTGTGCGATTTAACATCCATGTGATTTGAGTTGCTTGATATAGGTTATCCGGACAACACTTGTGCGGATCATTAAGCGATTTAGCAATCCGCCTGGTAAACCGTTCATAACTTGTACGGATAAGTGTGCGATTTAAACAATCCGGCTGGTAAGTCTTTAGTAACTTGAATGGATTAGTGACCGATTTACATAATCCGACTGGTAAGTTGAAGGTTTGTGCGATTTACATAATCCGCTTGGTAAGACTTTGAATTTGTCTACTTGAGCAATTTATAATTGTAATCGTATATTCTTTGGTGATTGAACGAATATTGATTTTTGATCGATTTATTACTTTGACTTTTCGTCAATTTGTTTTAAGAGGACTTATACGTATTTTGACTTGTTGACTTAGTTGACCATTGACTTGTTGACTTTTTACGTCCGATCTTCATTTTGGAATTTTGACTAAGTGTTGAAAACATCCGATTTGAGATTTTTAAATCAAATTGATTTTTGTGCTTTATCCGTATTTCATTTTGCATAATCCGTGTGAATGTTGCATAGTTAGTAAAAATCTGGTTAAGTGTTTGAGCGATTTAAGTTTGCTTGTTGCCCGGACTTCTAATCCGGATAACTTGAATATTCTTTGTTGACCGGACTTTCAATCCGGATAAGCTTGACCGGATTACTATCCGGATAAGTGTTTGTGCATAAATTGTTCTAAGTGTTGAATGTGTGCGAAGTTTTGTTTACATATTATCATATATATTTTTGTAAACTGATTCTTTAATTCAAACTTTGAACTACAGTTGATCCTATTTCATACAAATTGATACGATGAGTTCACGAGAAGCAATGGTTATTGGTACTGATACCAAGCCACTTGTTCTATTTCGTGGCGATTACAATCAGTGGAGAGACAGATTCCTGAATTTTATTGAGAGAATGAAAGAAGGTGATCTAATAATGAAATTTTTAATGGAAGGTCCTGCTGAATTTTTCCTAGAGGTAGAAGCTGATTTAATAGCAGGCGTACCTGAACAGAGAGTTCCTAAACTAAAGAATCAATATTCATCTGACGAAAAGGAGAGAGCTCATGCTGATGTGTTGTGCAGGTCTTATATGACGCAGGCACTGACTGATGATATTTTCACCAGTATTGAAAGTTATAAATCATCAGGTCATAGCATGTGGATTCAAATCAAAAAGATGATGATGGGTTCGAAAGTGGGAACTCAGCTGAAAATCACTAACTGTATTTCAGCCTATGAAGAATTCAAGGCTAAAGAAAGCGAAAGTCTTGATGATGTTTACCATAGGCTTGCCAGACTGCTAAATGAACTGACAAAGAATGGAATTTCTAAAACTACAATAGAGATTAATGTTAAGTTCCTTAACAATCTCCAGTCAGAGTGAAAACCATTTGCCAATCATATCAGATTCAATAAACAGTTATCTGATATTGATTTTCATGAAATCTATGAAASTCTGAAACAAAATGAGCAAGATGTTTTGGAAATTCGAAATGCTAAGAAGAAAGAAAAAGAATTTGCTGATCCTTTGGCTCTTGTATCTGAGAGAAAGGAAAAGAAATCTAAAAGCAGATTTGGAAAGCAAGTAAAGGAAGTTAGTCAGTCAAGTGAGTCTGAAACAGAAGACAGTAACAGCTCAGATTCAGATTCTGAAATATCAGAGATCAAACAGGCAATGGTAATGCTGACTAAGGCATTTCAGAAGAAGTTCTCAAAAAGGCCACACTCGAAAAATCAGAGATTATCGTCAGGCTCAAAATATGAATACAAAGACAAGTTTGGCGAGAAGAAGTATGAAGAAAAGAGGTTCGAAAAGAAATATGAGAAAAGCCGGAAGAAAAGAAAAATTTTATCAGAGGTGCAGCTGATGAGAATACAAAGTGTTATAACTGTGGTAAGCTAGGCCACTTTGCTATAAATTGTAGAAAGCCGGTAAATCGCGATACCGACTACTACAAGAATAAACTTCTTCTGTCCAAACAAAGAGATGACGGCAAAGCACTTATGGCTGAGGATGAACACTGGTTGAATCTGACTGACGAAGAAGAAGAAACTGAAGCTGTTGCACATGTGTGCTTGATGGCTAAAACAGATAATGATATGTCAGATGAAGAAGAAGAACAGATGAATGATGAGGTATTACATCAATCATGCATTAARCAGATGAAAAAGATGATGCTTAAAATTCAAACTTTCCAGCAAGAATTAAAATCAAAAAATTGTGTTCAAATAATTTTGAAGATCAATTAAAAATGCAAAAAGAAAGATATACCAAACTATTTATTGAAAATGCTGGAAACTTGAATTGGGCTATATCTTTGCAATCTGAGTCCAAATTATTTGATGAATCATCCAATGCTTTAAAAGCCGAATTATCTAGAATTAAAGGAAAAATATAAATCATTTGCATTAGTTAATGAAGAACAGGTTGTTAAAATAAGTAAGCTTGATTTACAAATAATTCAGTTAAATAAAACTCTGGAGGTTAAAGAAGAAATTTTATATAAACGAGGACAAACTGATCAAACCATCTTTTTAAACAAACCATCTGAAACAAGATATTTTAACCCTCGGGAAGGGCTGGGGTATGAAAATCCTATTTTTTTATAAAAATCTTTACGTTATGCCCCGACCTTATATAATTCTGAATATATTTTTTGTGGTCCCGAGTATTCAGTAAAATTTACAAAATCTTCTGACGAGGTCGAACAAAAAGAAGATCTTAATCGTCAAAGAAAAGASAAGATGCAAGTTYCGTYTAATTATTCAAAACTAAATGAAAGTTACAAAAATCAATACTCTGTAGTTTCAACAGATTTTATTCATAGTTATTCAAAAGCAGAGCTTGAACCAAAACTAGTTGAACCAAAACCTTATACTCCTACTCTTATTTTAGAAAAACAGGTGGTTCARCTGGAAAAGACTTTAAATGAAGAAAGACTTTCATTTAACAAGCAAAAACAAGAATTTTTAGATAAAATTGAATCTTTACAAAATTATATTAGAAAAACGAAACATGCGGAGTCTGAGTATTTCTCGTGTGAAAAATCTTTAAGTGAAGCTAATGACTCAGAAGAAAATGCTTTTAATGAAGAAATTAATTTTTCTAATATTTTAAATTCAGATGTTTGTTTAGATGATGACATTGACAAGTTTGATTTTACAAATAATTTACCCAGTCATGAAGATTTTATTGTCAAAAACAATATGACTGAGAATTCTGATTTACCTTCAGATTTTCAAAAGAATTTTAATCAAAAACCTGTTTCTGAGAATGATTATTATAAAAAGAGTAAAATCAAAAAGAATTCAAGGAAACAGAARAAGCTTACTAAGAAAAAGAAAGTTCGACATTCAAGTAAACCCGATAATTTTCTTTTTCCTTTTTCAGATAATGCATTGAATTTTAAATCATATTGGAGAGTAAAAGAAGAAGACAAATCATCTATTCAACTGAAGAAGAATAATTTTACTAAATCTGTATTAAATGATTCGAAATTAAATAGGTCTGTAATAAGATATTCAGTTGATGAATTATTTGATATTAGAAATAGTAAAAACGGTTGTTCTCCGTGTRGAGTGAATGAATTTCTTAAGTCTTTTACTTCTTTTAGACCATACCAATTCATGCATTCTGTGATATCTTCTGTATCGAAGAGCTTGATGTTTAAAGAACGTTGGTTCGGTACGTATAGCATACCGCCAATGAAATCTGAGATTAAAGGTCCTAAACTAAAATGGGTACCTGTTAGCTCTCATTTCCTTAATGCAAAAGTATAGAAAAAGTAAACTGCGAGTATTGACAGAAGATGATCTGTCACAGAAGACCACACTGGACCAACAGCAGA
>NW_020201922.1:0-1089 GCF_001531365.2 Cynara cardunculus var. scolymus
GGCTGGCCATCAAATCACTAGCAACTTTTCATCGATATAGGATCAATCTCGTTGGGTCCGATGCATGACCCGCATCACCATGTCCTAGGCACATATGACCGGTTACTGGCCTCGGTGTGCGCAACCAATCGTGCTTCGAACAAGGATCAACAGGCTGCCCTTGCCACCGTACATGACCCGCATCACCATGTCCTCGGCATCGGTCACTGGCACTGGCCTGTGCAACCAATCATGCTTCGGTTGAGGTTCAACGGGCTGCCCCCTAGCAAAAACAGAGAAGAAACCTTTCCTCGATGCATCACCCACATCACCACGTCCTAGGCACATATGACCGGTCACTGGCACGGGCCTGTGCAACCAATCGTGCTTCGGACGAGGATCAACAGGCTGGCCATCAATTCACTAGCAACTTTTCATCGATATTTGATCATTGTCGTTGGGTCCGATGCATGACCCGCATCACCATGTCCTAGGCACATATGAAAGGTTACTGGCCTTAGCGTGCGCAACCAATCGTGCTTCGAACAAGGATCAACAGGCCGCCCTTGCCACCGTGCATGACCCGCATCGCCATCTCCTCGGCATCGGTCACTGGCACGGGCCTGTGCAACCAATCGTCCTTCGGTTGAGGTTCAACGGGATGCCCGCTAGCAAAAAAAGAGAAGAAACCTTGCCTCAATGCATCACCCACATATCCACATCCTAGGCACATATGATCACTAGCACGGGCCTGTGCAACCAATCGTGCTTCGAATGAGGATCAACTGCCTGGCCATCAATTCACTAGCAACCTTTCATCGATATAGGATCATTCTCGTTGGGTCCAATGCATCACCCACATCACCACGTCCTAGGCATATATGACCGATCACTGGCCTAGGCCTGCGCAAACAATCGTGCTTCAAACGAGGATCAACATGCTGGCCGTCAATTCCTTAGAAACCCTCCCTCGATATCGGATCATTCTCGTTTACCGAGTGGACTAGGCCAGGAGGGAGACCTTTGATCCGATATTAGCGACCCATGCTCCGACTAGTGTCTCCCGATCAGTGATTTAGCTTGTCCTGATCGGTGCCCTGAGACACTCTA
>NW_020201922.1:2299-3910 GCF_001531365.2 Cynara cardunculus var. scolymus
GGTCGGTTTTGGACGAAACTTTGCGTGAGCCTTCGGGGACATAAAAAAACAATGTTCCAACAAAAAAATCTGGATTTTGGGTCGGGATTTTTCCGGGGGCATACTCGGGGGGCGAAACGGCACCGGCGGGCGTTTGCGGCAGTTTCATGATCAAACGGAGCCGGTTTTGCACGAAACTTTGCATGAGCCCCCGGGAACATATTTAGACACTCCCGGAGAAATGAGATGCACTTTTATGGCCTGGTATTTTCCCGGGGACCCGAACGGGGAGCCGGGATTGCCGGCGGAGGCGTTTACGGCCTCTTCATGATCAAACGGGCACGGATCTAGATGAAACTTTGCGTGACCCATTGGGAACACATATGAACAATGTCGGGACACAAAAGCATTGTTTTGGGGTCGGGATTCCTGGGCCTGGACGTCCCGGAGGGCGTGTATGGCCGTTTCATGATCAAACGGGCACGGATTCGGACGAAACTTTGCGTGAGACTTCGGGAACATATACAAGGGAGATTCCCACCTTGACATGAGGTTTTTGGGCGGGGATTTATCGGCATGGGCCCCGGGGACGTCTTCAGAGGGGCTGTACGACCGTAACCCAAAGGCATGGGGTCGGATTTGTACGAAACTTTGTGTGACCCCTCCCGGACATATGTAAGCCCGCTTTCGACAATGAGATGTGGGTTTTTGCATTTGTGAAGACTCGGAGTGGCGTTGATCGTTGTGGCGGGCTCGAATATAGCAGGATTGACTTGGGACTTTCCATGAGCCTTATGTGGGAGGACTTCCGATTAATGAATTTTTTTTCGGGCCGCTTTGGTTCATGGATCGATGTGCTTCGCATGGACCGGCTTGCATTTCCGTGCTTGAAGGCCTTGTAACAACTCTTGGCCCGACTCGCCTGGGCATGGCATGCTTGGTAGCGTCGTGCGGGACAAGGCATCGGGCGTTCTTGGCTTGGCTTGGCCCGGCTTGCCTGGGCATGGCATGCTTGCTAGCGTCGTGCGGGCACAAGGCACCGGCCGTGCTTGGCTAGGCTTGGCCAGGCATGCCTAGGCGCTAGCGTCGTGCGGGCACAAGGCACACTTGGCTTGGCTTGGCCGGGCTTGCCTAGGCATGCTTGCTAGTGTCGTGTGGGCACAAGGCACCGGGCGTGCTTGGCTTGGCTTGGCCCGTCTTGCCTATGCATGGCATGCTTGCAAGCGTCATGCGGGCACAAGGCATCGGGCATGCTTGGCTTGCCTAGGCAAGGCTTGCTTGGTAGCGTCATGCGGGCACAAGGCACCGGGCGTGCTTGGCTTGCCTAGGCATGGCATGCTAGCTAGTGTCGTGCGGGCATAAGGCACCGGGTGTGCTTGGCTTGCCTAGGCATGGCTTGCTTGGTAGCATCGTGTGGGCACAAGGCACCGGGCGTGCTAGGCATGGCATGCTTGCTAGCGTCGTGCGGGCACAAGGCACCGGGCGTGCTTGGCTTGCCTAGGCTTTAGGCATGGCTTGCTTGGTAGCGTCGTGCGGGCACAAGGCACCGGGCGTGCTTGGCTTGCCTAGGCATGGCATGCTTGCTAGCGTCATATGGGCACAAGGCACCGGGCGTGCTTGGCTTGGCTTGGC
>NW_020201922.1:10388-12845 GCF_001531365.2 Cynara cardunculus var. scolymus
CGGGCCTGTCGGCCAAGGCTATATACTCGTTGAATACATCAGTGTAGTGCGCGTGCGGCCCAGAACATCTAAGGGCATCACAGACCTGTTATTGCCTCAAACTTCCGTGGCCTGAAAGGCCATAGTCCCTCTAAAAAGCTGGTCGTGGAGGGATATCTCCACATAGCTAGTTAGCAGGCTGAGGTCTCGTTCGTTAACGGAATTAACCAGACAAATCGCTCCAMYAACTAAGAACGGCCATGCACCACCACCCATAGAATCAAGAAAGAGCTCTCAGTCTGTCAATCCTTACTATGTCTGGACCTGGTAAGTTTCCCCGTGTTGAGTCAAATTAAGCTGCAGGCTCCACTCCTGGTGGTGCCCTTCCGTAAATTCCTTTAAGTTTCAGCCTTGCGACCATACTCCCCCCGGAACCCAAAAACTTTGATTTCTCATAAGGTGCCAGCGGAGTCCTAAAAGCAACATCCGCTGATCCCTGGTCGGCATCATTTATGGTTGAGACTAGGACGGTATCTGATCGTCTTCGAGCCCCCAACTTTCGTTCTTGATTAATGAAAACATCCTTGGCAAATGCCTTCTTTTAACGTATTATTGACCTTGCTTGCTAGCTAGATTTGGTTGTTGACCAACTACAGGGAGAAAGAAAGCCTATTGAATAGGAACATTTAAGGCTAACTCTTTCTCGTCTTCAAAAAAGTATCAAAATGCAGTTATATAAGCTATCACTTTTGCAATTAAAGATCAGCTCATCGAAGGGAAAAGTGAGAGTATCAAAATGTAGTTATATGAGCATCGACTTGATAATTTGCCTAGTGAGAAAGCCAGGAAAAGACCAACAGGCATACAAACTCACTCTCCCGGGGCAGCAGAAGAAGGCAAGATTTATTAGGAGGTGGGGCAACTAGCTAGCCTTAGTAGTAAGGACGGAAGTCATACAACCTAGCTCTGGAGTTCATACATTTTGAATGCTTTTGGACGGCTAACTATCAATTTCTTTAAGGTGCTAGCTGCTTAGCTTTACTAGAAGGTCGATGAGCTGGGTCAATCTCCATGCCCTTATCTTCTTCAAGCCCTTAAGGCTAAGAAGTCAACTAGCGGTCTAGGAAGGCTAAGAAGGCAACTAGCTGCTTAGCCAACGACGATGAAGGTTAGTAACTCTCCTTAAGGTCGATGCTAAAGAGCGTACTTAACACCAACCCCGGGCAAGCACCCAGGAAGGAAGACTAGCTGTCCCTATTGAGTTGTAGCACTTGCTTACTATAGAAATGAACATAGGCTAAAAGAGAAAAAGAATACATACGACTAAAAGAGAGAACAACAACGGACTAACTCGAATCTCGTAGATGACGATGAAGCGGGACAATCTCGTAGATGATGAACTCTRTTTAGCCCTCACTGGTGAGAAATAGCTCTATTTACTGTTAAGGAGATGCAGGCAACTATCCCGACAGCTCTTGTTCCACTTTCACTCTTAGGAGAATCACTTCGCTACACTCCGACTTAAAGAAGGCTTGATGAACGCCCTATCTTATATAAAATGCTAGCTAGGGTGGTTAGCTGACTGATAGCCCTGTACTTTGCCAGGCAGGAAAGCCTTTTCAAGCACCCCCTTCCCTTTGCCTATAGACCTATTATTTAGCCTTTTTGCAAGGTCAATCTCCCTATAACTCAACCTATTCAATAGGGCATTAGCGAGGGTTTTAAGCTACTTTTTTTTCTTTCCTAGCTGTTACTATAAAGATATTATGAAAGCTATTTCTTATTTTAGATTGACAACTATGATTGACAACTTTTCTTTCCTAGCAGCTAATGCTATTTTTTCTTTCCTAGCAGTTAATGCWATAAAGAAAGGAAGCTACCTAGCCTAACCTCAAATCCTAGCATTCATACTTACCTAGCATTCATGCCTTCCCCTTCATTTCTGATTTCARATCTCATTTCTAATTTCAGATTGACAACAGCCCTAACAGCAGATGAAGACTAACTATAGGCCTAACTATTAGACCTATACAGACTTATATATAGCATGCCTTCAAGACAAAGAAGAGGGGAATCATTCGCGATACCCACCCGGGCATCGCT
This sequence comes from Cynara cardunculus var. scolymus, assembly GCF_001531365.2. Classification (NCBI taxonomy): domain Eukaryota; kingdom Viridiplantae; phylum Streptophyta; class Magnoliopsida; order Asterales; family Asteraceae; genus Cynara; species Cynara cardunculus. Next base: position 12,471 of record NW_020201922.1, read on the forward strand.
CACTGCGAGGACAGAGAGACCTCCTAAGCCTTGGTCTTAGAATACAAGCCTCCCTCCGGTTGGCTAAAAACGAATGCTTTCAGTATGCCGCGAGTGGCTTTAAGAAGGTGTTATGCTGGACACATTAAGGACTAAATTCATCCAGGTCCTGGTAGTTACACGGGAAAGCTTTCAGGCTTAGTGCTCTACTGGTTTCAAGCAAGACCTAGCCTCTCCATCTTATTCATTAGGGCGAAGAGGACTAACTAGCTGTTGACAGGAGATGCAGGCAAGGAAGTCACTAGAGAGGTGAAAAAGACATACATAATGTAAAGACATTCCTGGTAGTTTTTGACTGACTGCTATTAGTATGAATGATCTTTCTTTATCTCCACA
>NW_020201922.1:13680-32875 GCF_001531365.2 Cynara cardunculus var. scolymus
AATATATTTCATATAATAATATATTCTAAATCAAAAAATATTCAATATTAATAATTTCGAAGGTATTGAGGAGACAATTTCGAAGCTAAAAGCTGTGAGTTACAAAGGCCGCTATTCCTGGCAAGGAATAGAGTAAGGCCTTTTACCGAGCTACCTCTCAATAGTTCAAAAATTGCCGAATATTACGGAAAAGTTTGCCGAAATTGAGTGCGCAAAAAGAGTATCTGCTTCCTTTGATAAGGTAGGGAACCGACCTTAAAGCTTTTTACAAGAGTGTCTACTCCCACTCAGAATCCACTAAGTAACCTGGAGCCCGCGACCCCGGGTATTTCCACTTATTTACACTTTAATAAATGAGAACGGCTACTTCTTCTCCGTATTGTCGAGTTGTTTTATCCATGCATCCTTCACCCTTGGAAAGTGATTGAAGCTGGAGATTCTCTATGGGTTAAATGGATACATGAGTATCGATTAAAAGGCAGAAGTTTTTGGGATGTGGGTGAAGTTCATGATGCTTCCTGGTTTTGGAGGAAAGCTGTCCTAATTAGAAACTGTTTCAGAGAACATGTTCTACACCAACTGGGGGATGGTAGAGACACTTCGCTTTGGTTTGACTTCTGGCATCCGGTTGGCCCTCTTTGCAACTTAATTCCCAAAAGAGAAATTTATTCTGCAAGGATGGGTTTGACTATGAAAGTCAGGGATGTTCTTATTGATGGGTAGTGGGCTTGGCCGATGGAAATTTGGACCAAGTATGGAGAAATACTTCAGATATATCTATCACCTCTTATTGATGGTACTAGGGACAAAATTAGATGGCGATGTAACAATGGTAATCCTTTAGACTTCAGTGTTGCCAATGTGTGGAAAGACATTAGATTTGAGGCGAACGGGGTGAAATGGGCCAATTTGGTTTGGTTCTCTCATGGTATTCCTAGGCATGCTTTTTTACTATGGCTTGCCATTAGGAATAGCCTCAGAACGAAGGACAGACTTGGGATGTGGTCTTTGAATGTGGATCTTAATTGTGTTCTATGTGTTAATGGAAGGGAATCCCATGATCACATATTTATTGCTTGTCAATATACTCAAGATGTTTGGAGGAATCTGGGCGCCCTTGGGGGTACTGGTGATCTTTTAAATATCATCAGGGGTAATAGTTTGAGCTGGGAAAATTTTGTGGAGCAAATAAGCAATATATCAATTAATTTGTCCATATAAAGTATTTACCAAAGATTGCTTCTGGCTGCTGTGATATATTTTATATGGCAGGATCGAAATATTCGAATCCACTGTGGTGATAAGAGATCTGCGGGTGCTTTGGCTAAAATGATTTTTCAGATTGTGAAATTAAGAATTTTGGGCTTGAAGATAAAGAACAATGCTCAAACTAGAAGGGCATCGAGTTTATGGGGGCTAAAAATAGGGGAAGATGAATTTGTCAATGCTGGAAATTATGAGTGATTTAATTCAATTTCACTGGTGTCTTTACCCTCTTGTTATGGGTAATCTGAGAAATGGTTTGGAGAATGGTTGGTGGAATAAAGGCAGTTGCACTGAAAATTCTGCTGTGGATGAATTTTGGATTGAGAGAATTCATACTTTGGCTTATGAGAATCCTTGGGTTTGGGAATTTGGGGAGGGGTTTGGGAAACACTGTGGGCTAATTTGGGATTTTACGGGGTGGACCGGGAAAAAATTATTTTTTACTAACTTTTTTATATGCAGGTTCTATATCTTTATGTGTTGGAGCTTCTGGGGTTTTGGGTCTGACTTCTGGGATGATGTTATAAGGGGATGGAGGGTAGAGGAGTTAAGTTGTGTCTTGAACTTGAATAGGAGATATAAGGAGGTTTCTAAGGAGGACTGGATTTTAATATGGAGCCATCTTCATAAGGAGTTCAGGGAGGATACTAATTTTATACATATTCTTTGGATGAAGGGGAGGGGTAAATTTGGGTCCTTTGGTGTCACTAAATCTTTATTTCTTAGTGATCATCAATCTGATCGATTACTTCCTGTTTTTATGAATTATCCAATTTACAGGAGAGGGGGGTAGGAAATTTTATTTTTGTTGGAGTCTTCAAACCTAAAAGAGAATGGTTTTTTGTTTCTCTTTTAGCTTTGCTATCATTTCTTGGGTATTGGGGGTTTGGGAGTCTCAATAATAAGAAAAGAGGAAGGAAAATTTTTTTGATCCCTTATAATGTTATAAAGATCTGGTTGTGGGCTGCCATTGAGAGGCATCTTGTGCATAATCTCTTCTCCCATTGGGTGTGTGAGTTTTGCTTCTCCCTTTTTATTTGGTCTGATCTTTATATTGCAATTTGGTGGTCATTCATTTTCTCCACCCTATTGTATTTCGATGCTATCTGTTCTAATTTCTGTCCGTTATGGTTACTTGCTATGGAGGATTCTGGCTGCTCAAAATGTGGTATGAAGAGTATTCTGGTTCCTTTTAGTGGAAGCTTTGATAGATTTGAAGCTGGCAAAAGATGTGAGATTTTCTGGGAAGGGTTCTTTTTGGGGGGTGCTCTGGGATACACTTGGGGTTGTTATGGGATATACTGAGGGGGAAGGGAAACATGAGTGTCTTTCAGGTTTTATCTTATTACTATTACTGGGATTATGGGGCCAGAGGTTTGGGATGATGTTATAAGGGGGTGCGGGGTAGAGGAGATAGGAAATCATTTGAACTTGTTTGGTAGTTATATGGAGGTCACTCTTGAGGTTTGGTTGGACAAATGGGATCTTTTTTCTTTGTATAGGAGATGGTTGATGCACAGGGACAGCTCTAACAGGCTGTATAGATATGTGGTTCATACTTTCATGGTGTACAGAGATGATCTTATGAACTTGTACTTTTGGGGTGGAAGGGGTTGGGTAGAAACAGGTATATTGCTATCACCAATTCTAAAAGAAAATGGTTTTTTGTTTTTCATTTAGAATTGGCTTCTTTCTTTGGGTTGAGGAGGTATGGGAGATCCATATTTTTAGAATTTTGGCCAGGGCTAGGTATTATTGAATTTTTGCGCAACAGCCCCTTTGTCTTCATGACTTCTACCGCTAAGGGCTATTTGCTATATGTTCTTATGTGGCTTAATGGTCATTCTTTCTACTTCTCTCTATGGTCCAGTGACGGAAATAAAAGCATTTATATGGATGTTTTCTTTTGGCCTGTTTCTGCTTGGCCTAATATTGGAGTGGATTGGAGGAACGCTTTTGGATTAAGATGGGGATTGGGAATTATCGTGGCTAATGGAGATTGGAGGATTAAAGTTCAGAATTATGGTACCTGCACAGAAAACTTTTTGGTCATTGGGGTTGTTATGTTATGTTATCAACTGATGCAGCCAACCAGCTACCCTATGCTGCATTACAATGAATGTTCTCCTATGGCTATCAATCTTTTCTCTGTGAAGATTGTTCTTTTGAGAAATGATGAAGTTTGGAATCCTTTTTCTTTGATTCCAATTATCTTTTATAGAAATGGGAGGAGAACTCAATTTCTTGTTACAAAAAGGCTGTGCTTTTTCTGTGCGAGTGAAGTTTGGGTGGAGTGTGAGAAATTGAAGATGCCTCGTGGCTTTTCTTCCTTCAGATCGATATGCTTCTTTACAGAATCAGAAGTATTTGCCTTTATTGATTAGTTATGTCAATGGTTAGGCTAGACTTCTTCATTTTTTGTGTGGATTGATCGATTTTTTAATCTTCTTGACAACCTCATTCGAAACCCTAGAAGCCGCATCTTGTTTATTGGATCGATTTAAGCTGTTTTCGTTCGTCGTCTTGATGCTCCGGTCATTCCCCACATTTGGTCGAAGCCTCTTTTGAGTGTAGATGATGGTTTCGTTGCCGTTTTGGAAGTTTTGATGGTTGCTTTGTGGAAGAACATTCGGTATTATGGAGGAGGCGGTTTGGATCTGATTTTGGAGGAGGCTGATTGGGCTTGTTCAAATGATAAAATATACTTGGGCCTTTCTGATATGGTTTCTCATCTTTGGGCCTGGGATGATGATGCCATTGTCAATGTTCCCAATCTTTGGGCTGATTTTGTTTTTAATCAGCTCGGCCCAAGAAAAGGAACTTGGACCTTTTTTTATACCCAGATTTTGGATTGTTTTGTTGCTTGGGTTAGTTGGTTGTTGATTTCGAATTTTGTTTGTAGTAGTAGGCCTTTACTGTGCGTGTTCCCCAAACATTTTCTTGGGAGGCACATATCTTTTCTTCTTAGGGAATGCCCCTCGTAGTTGTAATCTTTGTCCTTTTTGAATAAATTTTTCCTGGGGTTCCGTCCCCTTTACCCAAAAAAAAACCCTGAACCCTAAACCCTAAACCCTAAACCCTGAACCCTAAACCCTAACCCCTGAACCCTGAACCCTAAACCCATTTGGTGCCTATCACAGATTTGGGCTGAAGTGTGGTACCTTGTCCCATGTCCGTCTTACAAATCTGTGATAGGCACCAAATGGGTTTATCGCAATAAGTTGGATGAAGATGGTGTGGTAACCCGYAACAAGGCTCGACTTGTTGCTCAGAGCTATAGACAAGAAGAAGGGATCGATTATGATGAAACATTCGCACCAGTGGCTAGACTCGAAGCAATTCGACTCTTTCTAGCCTTTGCTGCCCATATAGACTTTAAAGTCTACCAAATGGATGTAAAGAGCGCTTTCCTAAATAGGAAACTTCCAGAGGAAGTTTATGTTGAACAACCGCCAAGGTTTCTTGACCCTAAATATCCAAACCATGTCTACAGGTTGGATAAAGCTCTTTATGGGTTAAAACACACTCCTCATGCCTGGTACCCTTTCCTCATTTCTCATCTCTGAGAAATTTGTTCATGGAAAGATTGACCAGACATTATATCTTAGGAAAGTTAAGGGTCACATCATTCTAGTCCAAATTTATGTCGATGATATCATATTTGGTTCCACTAATCCCTCTTTGTGTTTTTGGTTTGCTGATCACATGAAGAAAGAATATCAGATGAGCATGATGGGAGAACTAACCTTCTTTTTAGGTCTCCAAATCAAACAATCAGATAAAGGTATCTTTATCAATCAAAGTAAGAATGTTCATGACATGCTGAAGAAGTTTGATCTATCCAACAGTTCATCTATGAAGACTCCAATGGCTCCTCCACTATCTCTCAACAAGGATCCAAATGGAAAGGCTGTAAACGTTACTGTTTATAGAGGAATGATCGGCTCCTGCTGTATCTAACAGCTAGTCGACCCGATATCATGTACTCTACATGCTTATGTGCAAGATATAAAGCCAAACCGAAGGAATCCCATCTGATTGTTGTAAAACGCATCTTCATATTTCTTAAGGGAACTCCTAACATGGGTCTTTGGTACCCTAAAGGTTCAGGCTTTGACCTAATCGGTTATTCGGATAGTGATTTTGCAGGTTGCAAAATTGATAGGAAAAGCACCACTAGAGGCTATTAGCTTCTAGGTGGAAAGGTGGTGAGCTAGACAAGCAAAAAGCAAAACTCAGTGTCCACATCAATAGCTGAAGCTGAATATGTAGCCGCTGGTAGTTGTTGTGCCCAAATTCTTTGGATGAAAAACCAGCTGATGGACTATGATCTTCAGTTTTCAAAGGTTCCTATCTATTGCGATAACACTAGTGCTATTGCAATTGCAAACAATCCTGTACTTCACTCCAAAACCAATCATATTGAGATCCGATATCATTTTATCAGAGATCATGTTATGAATGGTGATATTGAACTTCACTTCGTTCCAACTGAGTACCAGCTCGTTGACCTTTTCACCAAGCCTCTTGATGAGACAAGATTCAACATCTTGATCAGCGAACTAGAGATGCTAAACACTGAAGACTAATCTTCAGCTATTAAACATCAGTCAGTAAGTGAAATGATTCAGTGCTCTATCTCTGACACTGAACTTTTGAGTAAATATATCTATTCTTTCTAAGGAATGATTACTCTTCTCTTTTCTTCGACTTAAAACTTTCACTGAAGCTTTTCTTCTACAGTGACTACAAAGTTTTAAAAGTTGGTTTCATTGATTCTCTTATCACTGACCATATATATATATATATATATATATATATATATATATAAGTAAATCTTTATACTTATTCTCTTAAAACTCAAAAATGATCACTGAATCTTTTTGATCAATGATTAAAATATTTTTAAATGTCAGGTTCAGTGATTCTCTTATCACTGACACTGATGTCTTAAAGCCTTCACTGAAGCCGTTTTTCTTCAGTGAAAAAATGTTTTAAACGGTCTTTTCAGTGTTTAGTTAAACATTGTATGACTCTTCGTTTTCTTAAAAACTCTTCGTTTTTAAAAGAAAATAGTGAATGAACCATATTAATGACAACATTCTCTATTTACTATGCGCAACGCTTTGAGACGCGCAAAAAGGTACTGTCATACGCTACCTCATTTAATGTCATCCAATCATGGATGAGAACGTGCCCATTTTTCATCATGGCTCCTTTTCCCAACCGTCGTCTTTTCTCTCTCTCATATTTCTTCTCTCTCCTCCTACCTATAAATATGAGACTTCTTCTCCTCTTTTCTCTTTACACTTACAAAAATCAAAGACAAAACTCTGCAAGAATTTCCAAAGCAAGAACTCTCTCAAACTTCTCAAGAACCTTTCGACCTTTTCCCTTTAATTCTCTAAGGTCAAATCCTTTCTTTTCTTTATCTTTTCTTAAGAAATAAGTTTAATAATCTCAAGAAACTTGTTCTCTTGAAATATTAAATAAAGACGATTATTTAACCAACTCTTACTTGGTTATAATCAAATTTCTTTAAACACGTTCTACTTGAAAAACCCTAATCCTTCTTTAAGGATTTTTCAAAAGAAGTTTTTATTGGTTCAAAAACTTCCCTATATTCCTCTCCATAACAAATCTTGGTTTTACTAACGCCTGTTTTATCTTATTTTTTTACTAAAAACAGATGGCTGCCAAGAATGTTAGTTTCTTTCTCGATGAGGTATCCTTCGAGGCCAACAACCACATTGCCTTGTTGGACATTCCCTCATCCAAGGCAGATTACCAAGAGGCGGCTGACTTTCTCAAACAGTCGTCGCTCGGCTTCGCTCTCAACTATGAACCTATCATGGTCAAGGAACTACTGCTGGTTTACTGCTGAGGTCGTGGACGTCGAGGTCAAGCATGGCCGGCAAGTTGAACAAGTCAACTTCACCTTCAACCGCATGGAAGTGAAGTTTGGCGTGAACACATTAAGGACGGCTCTTCGCCTTCCCATAGGCCCCTATGACAGTGAACCCACAACAGTCGAGATCATTGAGTGTCTCGATGCCATTGGCTATCAATGGCTAATGAAGAAGAACTCAAATGCTCCCATGAAGTCCTTATCGAAGATTGAGAAGAAAAGGATGTCAGGGATCTGGCGATACCTGTTCTCTCACTTCATCCAGTCAATGGGTGGAAAGACTGGAGGCCAGGACTAGGCCTGTAGGATCGCCTTGACAACAGGCGTTTCTGCGATTCAGCGTTGCAATATAAATTATGTTGCGGTCATTTTAGATGACCTGATGCAAAAGCTGAACAAGAACCAGCGAGAAAAGGTGGTGCCTTACACCAGGTTTTTTTCGATGGTTTTTGCTAAGATCTTTGGAGATAAATACTCCACGGAAGGTAACCTCCAGGTTTACAAGCTTAGATCCAGGATTCTGGATCATAAGCTGAGGGACAGTGATGTGACACTCTCTTCTATAGTGTCCTTCAGTACCTCCTCTCCTCAGGTGGCCAGGACAAGGGTAACCCCCCCCCCCCCGAGTCTAGCCCAGCCACCAAAACCTCCTCCAAGCGACCTTCTCAACCAACTTTTGGTTCTCCTCATAGAGCCAAGATGGTTAAAAAGGGGATAGCCACGTCTCTGGTTGAAACCTCTCGACAGGTTTCAACTATTAAAACTAGCCTTAACCTCGAGGCACTTTTAGCTAACCCTCTTAGCTCTTCAGTGATTCCTCCCATCACTGTTGTATCAGTGGCACCTATCCCAACCACCTTAGTGACCCAAATCACTGAAGGTGTGAGTATCAGCACCGTCTCCGCTGAACACCCACGTCTCTTCTCCACCATTTTCTCTTCTCCTCCTTCTTTGGTCTTTACACGTGTTGATGATGTATCAGCGACCGTCCTCCCTGATACTAAAACACACACCACTGGACCTAAGGTTGCTCCTCTCGATGCTCCTCAGCATATAGATGTACATCCTCTCGAGGACATCTTTGCTCACGCCAGTGACTATCCTTTGGATGTCATTGATGACCTCTCAGGTATTCCATTCTCCTACCCTTTCATTTCTACTAACCTTGAGCCTCTTGTTGCTCACCCTTCCTCTATTGCAAGTCCTTCTACGCATCAGCCAGATGCCGAAGAAGAGGAGGAAGAAGATGGGGAAGAGAAGGAAGTAGACGGAAAGGATGAAGAGATTGATGATGACTATGACATGGAATCTGATGTCAAACTCCTCCTCTCAGTCGTTGATTCAGTATTTTGCAGGATGACTGAAGTTCACCGAGAGATGCCCCGCAAGGCTGACCTTGAAGCGGACCTCTCAGCCCTCAGAGCAGACGTCCAAGAAGTTCAGAATCACCTCTTGACTCTCCAAGATGCTGTTTGAGCCAACACTGAAGCCATTGTTGTTCTCTCCAACAGGGCTGATGATGCTCAGGTTCTCTCCCTTCAGCAGACGGGACTTCTTCAGCAGATCCTGGATGCTGTCCGTTAACCAGCTCCAGTGATCCCACCTTCCTTATCTACTGATGATTGTGCTCAGCTTAATAAGATACGTGAGGCAACGACAACTCTAGCCAGTGTTCTGTCAAGGCTAAAGGAAATGATGGTTCTCCAACATCAGCGCGTGGACGAACTCTCTGGCTTATACTCTCAAGTCTTAGCTAGAGAGGGGGATATGAGGACCATCTGATGATGCTGCTGCTCCTGCTCCTGCTGCTGCTCCAGCATTCTTTGCTGTTAAAGTTGTTGCTGCTCCTGTAATCCCGACCACCGAAGTTGTTTCAGCTGAGGCAGTCGATGCCATCCCAATGGATGATGCTCTTCCCATAACCGCTGCTGCTGGTGATGGTGATGATGAAGATGAATATAATGATGATGAAGATGACGAACCTACTATCCCAGACCCCGAAAGTGACCCAGATGGTGATGATGACGATGATGATGACGATGATGATGAAGATGACTTTACCATCAAGTATCAAAAGCCAACAACCGCCACCAAGGGAGTCGCCCTCAGGGATTCTGCATCCCAAGGGGAGCAAAAGGAAGGAGAGTCTGCTCCATCAAAGAACCAAGACCACAAGCCGAAAGGCAAAGTGGTCGCCGAAGAAGGGAATCTGAAGGTACTTTTCAATATCTCTCAACCCTTGTTTGAAGACTTTACCTCTCAGGTAGTAGTCACTTCATTGTATCAACTTCAAATTCCATCAACTACCTGCAGTCGACTGGAGTGGATCCCTGAAAACCCTATCTCCAGTGCTCCCACCGACCAGCAGATGGCTCAGCTAAAGGAGTCACTCGACCAGACTAGAGTAAAAATCCCTCTTCGTACGTCTAGTGGTGGTGAGTTTAACTTCCTTTCAGAAGCTGAATGACTCGAGAAATTAAGGGCTGAAGAAGAGCTAGAGCTTCAGAGAAAGCAGACTGAGGACAGCTTAAAGTTGGCCAAGTCACTAGCTGAGAAGATTCTCCCCAAGAGAAAGTCCATGAAGAATGTGAACACTGTCCAAGCCCAGGCTAAACTTCTTTCCATTGCAGAAGCTGAGCATGAGAAGAACCTGAAGCTGGTGGACAAGGACAAGCGATGGAGCGAAGCAAAACTGAAGAAAAGAGTCAGTCCCCGCCTGATCATCAGCGCCAGCATCAGCGGACGTTCAAAAGATGGTGGAACACTGGTCTCAATGCTCATCACCAGGGACAATCTCGATGCCATCTCAGAGTACCCTTCCTACTTGGCCGATATGGATACAGCGAATGGATGGAGATCAGGAAAGCCATTCAGTGATCCAAGTCAAGATATAAGGCGATTATCGAGGAAACCATTAGCGGTCTCATCAAACTGATGTCCAGGTATGTCACAATCCCTGACAGGCCTTCTCTGAAGAAAGGTGGGAAGAAGAAACAAAAGTTCTCTGATCCTAATGATGGACCATTCCTAAGGAACGAACATGAAACAAGGTTCTCCTTAGATGAAATCCTGAAGGGTCATGAAAGTATAGACATTTCTATGCTGAATCTCGACTTGCCAAATAAGGGTCCCTATACACCTAACTCTGTGCATTTCAAACCTGAGTTAGGAGTTATATTTCTTGACTATGAAGGTGAAGTCAGATTTCAGAGAATGTCAGAGCTACATCTATGTCCAATGGGTCATCTGGTTTACCTCTTGCTCTGGATAGATGATAGCATGCCTGGAAAAGTCGTGGACTTGAAGATACGAAGGGAATGCTTACGTCGAAGAAACCTTGGTGAAGATGTACCTAGCTACATAGATCTGAGTGTTCTAGATTAGTTTCTCTTTGTAATATTGTTCACTTTTCCTTGTAAATCTATTTTACTATGTTTAGTTTCAGTGATTAATCTTCTAGTCTGTAAGTATTATACATGTACTGAACTACTTGTAATATTACCAATGATAATAAAATAAGTATTTCTTGTACTTCACTGAAAAAAATCCTTGAAAAAAGTAATAGGGACACAAGCCTATGAGTTCCAGTGTTACTTTCTACATTCACTAACAATCTATAAGTTAGTGAATAAGCTTTCAGTTTCAGTTTTCATCCATATAATTTTCACTTAGATATAACTTAAGGAAAATTCTCAAGCAAATACTGACTCACTAAAAAAGATCCCAAAATAGTAAAAAGGGACATGTACTTTATATGTAACTTTTCCTTACTTTTATTTGATAAGACAACTTTCTTTATGTTGTCTTGTTATCATCAAATAGGGGGAGATTGTTGATCCTCTCTCTCAGTGATTTGATGATAATCCCTTTTCAGTTATACAAAGTACTTTATGTTTTCGTCTTTTCAGTTCCAGTGATCTTCACTGAACCTATTCAGTGATCGTTGAAGAACTTATATTGTAATTCAATCAGCAACAGTGATACTTCAAGAAGACAACACTCACACCAARRAMCYTYMRSYWAWKKYMAARRMYKRAAMTKRARRWTWRRRRMYKGSSRMYWMSKKRWYYKAAAMSGKWMYYMRKKWWTWMMARSCYWWYYWMMWWWKKKKKRARRMYKSYYMAAGCCTCAGCGAATAATGAAGAGACTTCCAGGTCATTCCAGCATTCAACAATGAAAGGAAGCTTGCCAAGCACGATTGTTGTTGTCTTGTCCTTATGCACACAAAGAACAAACCCATACCCTTTCTAAATGTTAATACGGTACAGAGCCGACTAGTCGACTCTATTGCCTACCAACTTTAGGTAAGGATGTATGCTCATGAATAGGCTTTTTGTACTATTCATTGTTGCAAAGGACAAGCCTTCCTCTTAAGGCTTGACACGCACTCTGACCCTACCATATTGTATTAAATGAACATTTAATGCATTAGGTATAAATAGAAGTGTTTCTTCTCCATGCAGAGTGCGCGCGCAACACACTCTCTTAACCTAATTCTTACTTTGAGCATTCTAGAGCTTAAGTAAAAGAATTTTTTTTACAGCATTTCTTTTMTCATTTGCTAAGATTCTGTRTGTAACCAAAGATTGTTTAGATAGGTTTTCTTACCTTATCTTTCCGCAAACAGTCTTGTAAAATTTGTATTGATCTTTTTTTATCAATATACATTTTAAATTTGAAAATACTGTGTTTGTATTCATCCCCCCCTTCTACAAATTGTTATACATATCTTGTAGACCCTCAAGGGACCAACAATTAAACTCACTCAGATATGGATGTCCTCTTGGGTAGGGTTGTTGGTTCTGACAGTCCATAGAGGTATTTTTGTAAAGCTCTCAGTYCCTCCAAAAAAWTTTACATTGTAAGCTCATTTGATCACAAATGATTGATAAAAAATAATATTGCAATGAATCTCATTTGATCATATGAAATTTGATCAAGAATAAATTTTCAATTAAGTACATGTACAGTTAAGGAGTGATGCACAAATCAGATTATTCAAAAAAATTATTGGAAGAAATGAACGAAGATCTATAAGAACACATTTACGGATTTATTCAATCAAAGAATAAAGAAATGTGTATCAATAAAAGAATTATTTTTCAGATAAGCTCAGAAAACAACATTGAATACAAATGAGTGTATTATCACCGAAAATAATTTATTCTTTTAGAGACTTGATAATAACAATTTGAAGGATAGCTGAAACAAGTATTGGAAATATGTACGAAAAGAAAATACACAAGTAAAATCTCAATGAAATACTTGTTCAAAAAATAGTACTCGTTTCCAAAAAGAAATAAAATTAAAATCATTTAAAATTCTCACTTCTTAGAAATGAAAAACGTTTAAGTTCAAAGAAGTTGTTTGAACATTTTAGGAAAACATTTTATATACAAAGAAGTTGTTCTTCTTCAATGCATATTTAGAAAAAGTTAAGAATGATATACYTGACAAAAATGACAGATCAGCTTGAAATGATGATGATGGACTCCCCCTTGATGACACAACTCAAAACACTCAAACAAATTATTAGAATTTGACATTAAAGCACAATAAGATCAAATACAGATGAAAAAATTAAGCTTAAGCTCYCCCTTGAAAGATGGATCAAATTTTCATCCAGACAGATTAAGCATTCCAAGCTTGTTTACTAAAAATGAAAACCTTTTCTCGTCGAGAGTTTTGTGAAAATGTCAGCAAGTTGGAAATGAGTCTGCACAAAATGCATCTCAATTAAGCTTTTTTCTACATTATTCTTAATGAAATGATACYTGATATCAATGTATTTGGTCTTAGAGTGTTGAAYTGGATTAGAAGTTATTGCAATCGCGTTTTTTGAATTGCAGTTGATAGGAACTTTATTAAATGTGTACCCRTAGTCTAGAAGTTGTGCCTTCATCCACAAAACTTGTGAACAACAACTAGCTGCTGCAACATATTCTGCTACAACAGTAGAAGTTGAAACACAGTTTTGCTTCTTCGAAGTCCAACTTACTAGCTTGTCGCCTAAGAATTGACAGGATCCAGAAGTGCTCTTTCTATTCAGTTTGCAACCTGCATGGTCAGAATAAGTAAATGCAATTAGCTCAAAACCATATTCTTTTAGATACYAGAGGCCCAAATTTTGTGTGCCTTTGAGGTATCTAAGAATTCTTTTTACTGCAGCAAGATGTAACTCTTTTGGATTAGCCTGATATCTCGCACAAAAACATGTTGAAAACATTATATTTGGTCTACTTGAAGTTAAGTACAATAAAGATCCAATCATGGCACGGTAATTTTGTTGATCAACAGATTTTCTAGGTAAATCTGCATCCAATAAAGTACCAGTAACCACGGGAGTAATTATGGAAGAACATTCAGACATATTAAGTCTTTTTAAAATATCTTTTACATATTTGGACTGATTAATGAATATGCCATTAGGGAGGTGTTTTATTTTAAGACCAAGAAATTTAACTCTCCCATCATACTTATCTGAAATTTAGATTTCATGATGTCTGAGAAGTTCTTACAAAACTTAGGATTCGTATAACCAAAAATAATATCGTCAACATATATTTGAATCAAGATCATGTGTTTACCTTGCTTTTTAAGAAATAACATATTATCTATCGTACCTTTCTTGAAACCAGATTTTAGTAGGAATTGAGTTAGAGTATCATATCATGCCCAGGAGCTTGTTTCAAACCATATAAAGCTTTGTCTAGGACACAGACATGATCAGGTTTATGTGGATTAACAAAGCCTTCAGGCTGACTCACATAGACTTCTTCATGAAAAATACCATTTAGGAATGCCGATTTGACATCCATTTGGTAAACTTTGAAATTCTTGACATCCATTTGGTAAATTTTGAAATTCTTGTGAAAAATACCGTTTAGGAGCAAAGGTCTCGTCATAATCRATATCTTCTTGTTGACTTTAACCTTTAGCAACCAATCGRACTTTGTTTCTCACTACAATTCCCATCTCGTCCTTTTTGTTTTGGAAGACCCATTTTGAACMAATAATGGATTTGTCTTTTGGCCTCGGTATGAGTCTCAAGACTTRGTTCCTTTTGAATTCCCGAAGTTCATCTTGCATGGCATTGATTCAATTTAGATCTTGCAACRCTTCAGATGGCTTATTTGGCTCTATTGAACTAAGAAAGTTTACGAATTATTTGAGTAGGGGGATGATCTTTCGTCCACTTGTGAGTACAAGGAAGGGGTTGAACATCAATTAAGTTGTTTTGATCATCATATTCATCAGTTACAGGTTGAATTTCACTTTCAACTTCAGCGTGAAATTCTGATTCAGCTTCAGCTTGAATCTCATAATGTTCAGCTTCATTGGCAGGTTGAGAAGACTCAAATTGATCAATATCGGATTGAAAAATCTCTGGTTGAGTTTGTGCCTCAGCTTGAACATGTTCTGATTTAGTACCTTCAGTAGATTCAGGTTGGACAACATTTGATGTTGAACAACTAGCWTCAGATGGTCCAGAAAGTTAAACAACTTGCGGAATAGGGACTACTGGTTCATTCAACTTGGGTAGATCAGATATTTCGTAATCTTCAAGAATATACCAAGTAAGATCAAATGCGTCTTTAAACAAAKAATCTAAATTAGATTTTATAGAAGAATCAGAATTTATTATCCTGTTTGGAACAGGTTCTACACTGTTTTGTGTAKAAGTTAACTGTTGTAGCTTGACTCCCGAACTGATTTGTTCARAAGTCGAAGATTCATCGAATCTGACGTTGAGGCTTTCTATGACAGGTATGGAGGTAGAGTTGTTGGTCACCTTTATATAAAACAAAAGCCTAATAGGGTGTGGAGGTAGAGTCGTTGGTCACTTTCATTGATTGTGGTCCTCATTTTCTGGCCTCGAGCAACCGATGATTTCGAGTGAATTTTCATCTCTGTCGAAAGGCAAATTCATTAATTATTAGGTTTTCAAATTGGGTTGCGATGTGTTAATTGCTAGTGTCATTCTATCACTTCAAAGTCCCAAAATAARTGTCTAGTCCATTATGAAAAGACACACAATTTTATAAATGTGTAATTATTATACTTTTTAGTTAATGAAATGACAATTTTACTCATAATAATAGGAGTAGTTAATTTTTACATCTCATAATTAAGGTAGAATTAGAAAGTAGATATTACTTTTSGAAATGGACATAGGGAAAATCAATGTCAATTGCTTTCCTAGAATGGAACAAGATGRCTGTCTCAACCACACCAGAAAAAGCAGCACCACCGTCTATTTCATCGTCATGGGACGATAGCTCAAATTCAACAGGCATTTTGAGTGTCAACAACGATGAACGACCGACACTCCTTCAACGTTCAAACGTCGCTCAAATAATTGGTTTGGACACTAAGAAAGGAAAATTTAGGACTGCAAGTTTAGCCGTGTGTACATGAAAARCAGTCTCTCTTTATGCCCCATAGGGTTGAGGAAAGATTTTTCTACATCTTAACCTTTCTAGACCTACAGAAATTTTACTTTTGCATGAGATTTACTTGGCTTTTTATTTAGACATATGTACATGAAAACAACCTCTCAAYCCCATGCGATAGAGGAATGGTTTTTGTATAATTATACTTCCCAAACCTACACAGATTTAACTTCTACATGAGATTTACTGGGTTTGTTTGTTTTTGTTATTTAGCCATGTGTATATGGAAACAATCACTTTACCWTGTGRAATTTATCTATAACTATGTTCGATTCGGTTAGAAGGGAAGTAATGRTGAAAAACTAAGAAGAGATATCCACCCTCGGATCAATCCTAATTGAATGTCAACACTAATAAGGTGCACCTAGATGCACCGGATCAATTCCCTTCTAAAGCGCAATTCATGAGTGCGCATGAGATTAAAAGTGATCAAGGGTTCAATATMTTTTTTTATACTTCTCACGATAACATCCCTTATCATATGTGTGATTGCCAATAAGTTTGTTTGATTAGATTTGGTTATTTATTATTGTGTGCATTTTGTCAACTGAATTTAAATATCATACCCACCACTTCCACTTKTAATATAAACACATACATTTTTAGAATAAAAACCATAAAATCAGGTAAGAAAATAAACTATGATGCATCAGAAGTAGCTATTAAACCATTTTTATTCTCAAACTCGTTATTCATTTCTTTCCCTTCTTCAACCTTCTTCCATTGCTTCTCCTCCTCCCTAGCAGTGTCATAAGCTGCATGAAGTCCAAACAAGAAGTAATACACCAACAACAACCCAGTCCATGCTGCAAACCGAATGAACGAGTCCTTATCGATCGATCCAAGAAGGAAAATRTTGATCGCAATTGAAGCCGACGGCAGCCACGGTACCAACGGAACCCCCCACATCTTCGGTTCTCGTGCTTGTGGGACGAAAGCCCAAAGTGAGGTGGTTCCGGCTGCCCAAATTGGGACCGTKATGCAGTACCCGATCCAACCGTGTTTAGAGATYCCCCAATACGYGGCAGTGGCGCATGATGAAARGAGGATGGTTAGTAAGCAAGCGATGAGCTTGTTACGGTTGGCGGYGGTGGTGACGCCAGTGACRTAGTAGCGACGGACGAGGAGGGCGACGGCTACGAGCATGAATATGAAGAGTGTGGAKATGGAGAGGAGGTTTGAGAGGATGTCAAGTTTGGTGAAGAAAGCAACCACAGCCGTCGCCATGAGCATGACRACAGTTGCATTGACGGGGGTACCGGTCTTGGCGTCCACGATTGCAAACCATGGAGGCATCATATGTGTTCGAGCGATGTGAGTTAAATACCTACAATGGGTTTGAGATATTCATATAATCAGATTTAATGCAAATGCAWACTTTCACTTTTGAGATAGACCAAACCAAATGAATACATAATATCCTAGAGGTGATCATTGTAGCTTGGTCGTGCACAAGGCCTAAATTATTATTTTTATTCAACAGATCTAATCTAACAAATCCAAGCCTGTTTTTGCATACTTGATAATTTTTCATACCCGTCATATAAACAGGTCGGGCTTTCCTGCTAATGAGCCTAAAAACCTTTTACACGTACAAAAGGCAAAACTAATATAAAATAAGTCATGAAATTATTCAAAATGTAAATTGTTTTCCAACTTGAAATAACATAAAAATAATTTTACACAATATGAGGTATGGACATTTCCTCTCCTATAATTTATCAACACCCAGATTCTGGATTATTCAACAATTAGATATTTCAAACACCTAATATCTCAAGATATTGATACACAACATATCATATATAGAATATACATATTTAAGGAGGTGATTGTTAATCAATAGGGGGAGTCCGTCTAAAAGCCAAGYAATTGAACTTCTAAAAATTTTTGATAGAAAAAAGTAGTAACATAAAATTTAATTAAATCTAAAAATGGAAATGGGCCGGGCGGATTGCCTAGATTCTTTTCATTGCTCGACCTCATCAATTAATTTTAACGGTGCARCCTGATCCGTCCATTTACCGAGACTAGTTGTTCAAACCCCTTTTTCTAACAGGTTGGTCGCCTTTGAGTCTAGCGGGTCATTTTTAAAGTAGGGTCTAGGGGTCGATGTACAAAGACATGTCCTCTACTCAAAACGGTAGAGTGAAGACCGCTGACTTTTGCAAAAACGTAAGGAAAAAAGAAAAATTAACAAATATCGGAAAATAGATTATCGTTCAACTTACCTAGCTTGTCCAACGGCTCCAACTAGGAGCACAGAGGTCATACCCTTTAGAGCTCCGGCRGCAACTACATATTTTGCCCARTCCCATCCTACCGCTTTAAACGCTACCGAGAAAGGAGCATCGACATTTATCTGGTCATATGGTTGCATCAAGCAAAGTGTTATCGCCAACATGCAATATAGGATGGTTGTGATCACCATCGAGCCAACAAGACCGATGGGAATGTCTTTGGCCGGATTCTTAGTCTCCTCGGCCATGGTTGCAACAGCATCGAACCCAACATAAGCAAAGAAGAGTACAGCCGAGGCCTTGARCACTCCTCGGGCTTTTTTCGGTGCAAAGKGTTTGTAGTTCTCTGTGTYGGCRTTGATAAGACCACAAATGATGATGAACAAGATGATGATAATGTGAACAACTGAGGCAACGTAGTTGATTCGAGACGAGCCTTTGGTGCTGACAATCGCGATGATGCAAATGATCGCAATGACACCTACTGCGATTGGGTCCAAATGGTTGTAGTCCTTTGCGAGCCCRTGAGCTGTGATGCGGAAGTCGTTAGGCTCGTAGTTACAGAGGGTGGCAAAGTAGGATGTCCATGAACGCGCCACCGCAGCTCCGCCAATCACATACTCTAAGAGGATGTTACCAGCGGCAATAAAGGCCACAAAGTCTCCTAACTCCACCCTCAAATAAGCAAACGAGCCACCTGAAAATTRTGTACCATTAGACCATCTTTAACCTAGACACTAAAAAAATACCAAATCTGGTGGGCCAATTAACGCAAAAAATAAAATCAACTCCAACCACCAAGAACATCAAATTTKTGGACCGCATATTAAATATTCATTGAAGTAAATATTAATTATTAAAAGAATTGTATTTAWAATTAAATAAATAATAAAATCAAAATTCCTGATGGATCCTATGGTACCCGAATTTATCGTGTAAACAGTATCCCTCTAAATACAGAGGTCGCCTCACTTTCTCTCTATGTCACAAGCAAATTTTTTGTCGGTTTACAGTGCGATTGAAGAAGGTAAACACCAAATTTATGTACTTTCGGATTGATTGGAGATGCTCTACTAGTTCGTTTCAGCAACCCTGGTTTTTAGATCCTTAGAACATCTATACATTATCCAGAACAGAGCAAGTGGAAGAGAGATGATTAAAAAAACTTTAAATTCTAACTTACCAAAATTAAATAATTTAAATAATGATAGCAACAACATCAATAAATATGAATGTATTGTAAATCTAGATAGATATTAAATTTATCAGATATTTTTAATAATTAATTAATTATTAAAATCATTAAATGAAATTTATTTAAATGATTT
>NW_020201922.1:33905-34966 GCF_001531365.2 Cynara cardunculus var. scolymus
ATAAAAAGTAATATGTTTTTTAAACAAGAATACAAATATAAATAATAATTAAAACCAAATTGTTGTAATTTTTTTAATAAAACGTGATGAGTATTATCTGATTTTTTAAAGGTTGATAAATAACAAATAGATTATTCTTTGAATATTAAAAAACTTAAATAAAAAGATGATAAGTTATTTTATTAATTTCTAAAGTTGCAGAATGATSGATGATATACTCTATGAGAATATAGATAAAATAAAAAAAAATATTAGTTACTATTTGAATTTATAAGATTTTTATTTGATTTATTTATGACAAATTATACGACTAGATACACACAATAGAAATTATAAAGCTGCAAAACAAATGATATATTACTTTTCATAAATAACAAGATATATTGTATTTTTAGTTTAATTTATTTAAAATTTGGGTTATGTATAATACAAATAAAATAATAGTTACATGCACTAATTACTACTATTGTCTAATAATAAAAATAACTAAAAAAGGAAAAACGAGAGAGAGAGAGAGAGAGAGAGAGAGAGATATGATTTTTTGATTTGTAGGTTATTTAATGTTATTTTTTAAAACTTTTTGACTTTGTATTTGCATTTCTTATAGGTAAGGGGTGTAAATTAGAACCCAAAGAACATTAAGTAATCTATATATATATATATATATATATATATATATTAAAGGAGAAACCAAGCATAATGAGGTGGCATCTTCTAATGTTTAAAACTTCTCTTATCTATTTTTTCAATTTTTTGATTTTTTTAAATGTTGAATATATTAAAGACTTTTATATCCTTATATGAAGAATGTATGGTTCATAATTAATTGGGGTTTTTTGTAATTTTGTATACCCAAGTTTAACCTCCAACTCTTGATTTGCTCTTTCATTTACTTTCTTTTATTTCTTAATGAAATTTGCTTTTCAAAGTTTCAATAATAAACAAAATGAAATCCTACAAATTCTTTTAGTGAGGGATGAAGAAGGTGAGAGTTGAAGAAGAATTCAAAGATTTTAAAAGGTATGTAGAAATTATACTCATTAAAAATGTGATTTGTTATT
>NW_020201922.1:38181-46892 GCF_001531365.2 Cynara cardunculus var. scolymus
CAAAGATTGATTAAAGATCAGCCATAATGTCTTCTTGGACTACTCGCTATGATAATTTTTAACTGATTAGTAAATCAAGTGTTTAGAAATGTGTAATTCATGTTTCCAACTATGGTGTATTTTTTTTGATAAACATATAGAAAAATCGTTGTTTAGAGTAAATTTGTGGTTGTTAATGGATGCTTAGTAGTTCAGAAAGTATATTCATCAGTAAATTTTAGGTAAAAATCTTTGGTTTATGGTAAGAAATTGYCAATCAATCAATTCGAACCATGACGATTTTTTGTTTAACAATTGGTTGCTAAGGAATTAGAGAGTAKAAATGTTTTAGAATTACCTGCAACAGGTATCTCGACGGCAAACTCGGTGTAGCAAAACACAGACATGAGAGCGGAGGCGCCGGAAACGACGTAGGATAACACAACTGCAGGACCAGCATCCTCTCGAGCTTCAAGTCCGGTGAGCACGAAGATTCCTGCTCCAACTACAGCGCCCATCCCAAACCAGATCAGATCCCACCACGTCAGTGTCTTCTTCATCTGCGTCTGACTTCGCGCCTTAGCATCGAGCTCCGCCTGGTCGCCTGAACGCGTCAACAACCGGTCCATCAACCGGTGGGGAGTCTCCATCAATGCGGTTGTGTAGTTATCCCATGTCTTAAAGGATTCCTCCGGCAGAAAGTCTCCTTTTTGGTATGAACAACCTCTTCTTCGGAGTCCTATCGTCGTTTCTTCTTCTTGATTCCCCATGATCGATAGATCGCGTCCTCACTCTCAATCTACAGAGACGATTCAGGTATAAATTGGAATTATACACTATAAGAAAAATGATCTTCAGATGAGACTTGAGAGAGACTGCACATAAGAAAGAGGGAGAGTAAACTAACAAATCCATATACACTGCACATAAGAAAGGAAGATCTAAAAAGGTATACCRAAAATGAAGACAGACTCATCAATCAACATGGTAACTTAACAAATATATATATTCTCACCTCATCCAGAGTGGGAGTTGACAATATTGGGAATAAGGAGATTTTGTTAGATTTATGTTATAGAAATTGAACTCACTCTCTCACCGTATTWKKTTTAATATCATTGCAGCTGACCACAAGCTTAATGGTCATGCTTATGTCGTTCCTGCATCACCACATCAAAGACTACATTATAAGAAAATAACAAACAAAAAATTTCAACATTTGRTATTAAAATAATTGTCATCACAAGCTAATAAAACCACAATAATAGCAAATCGCATTCGGCCATTAGATTCCTAGAGAGATATTGACATCCTCAAGTTCTAACCATAGAAAACAAAGACTAAAAACAAAAAAGAAAGGTCAAATCATCTTGCTTTGTTATGTAAACTCACTACACCTCGTTCCACCCCGACAACGACATTTAAAGATATTTTTTAAATTGTTTTTAATTTAAAGAAATTAATTAAAATAGACGTTTTTACCGGTTTGTTTCACCTTTTAGCCACTTCTTTAAAAGGTTTACCAAAATAGTTCTAGGTTTGTAATTTTTTTTACGGACCTGGTTGAAAAATGTAAGTTTTTTGCGTATAAAAATGAAAAATGTATTTTTGTAGCTGGATCTGCAATTACGAACGTGGGTTTTATGAATCCATGGTTATTCTCGTAAATTTGGAGAAAATGTCTAAAAAATAAAACCAATATCGAAAAATAACTACTTCAATAAATTTATGTTTAATTTAACTTGTATCTTCCCCAATATCAGTAGTCAATTATTATAACTTCAAAATTTACTGTAATTATGAATTTTTATTTAATTAAAAAACTGTCACCTTTATAAAAATAATATTTTTTCTTATCTTTTCAGCTTCTTTGTGAATTTTTTTGTCTTCCTTTTCTTCATACTCTTCAGTCTTCATATATAGTGATTTTTTTTTCTCAAATTAAATGTTAATACTTTTATTTAAATTTATGTTAAAATAAGTGTCGGATTTTCAAGTATGTAATACTTTACCATCTGCTCTTAATTATTTTATAACTGAACACAAGTTTAATAATTATACTTTTATAAAGTTTTTGTAATCATAAACTTTTAGATTTTGAGACCTTTCTACCACATAAAAAAGACGTAGATCCTTTTCTTAGAATAAATTATAATTTTGGTCTCTATTGTTTAAATCGTTCTTCGAAGGTAATTAAACTACAATTTTGGTTCTTTAGATAAGACAAAAACAACTAAAAAGACACAAATAGCCCTGACTTAACGGACCAGCATAACGAAGTTAGTGACCAGGAACGATTTTCAAAACAAAATATAAATAATAGGGACGATAATTGTAGTTATGAAAGTCTTGAGACCATTTTTAAAGATTGGTGTAAACCATTGGAACCAAAAGTGTAGTTTACTCTTTTTTTAATCATAAGAATACATTATTAAAACATCTCTAACAGATTCCCCATAATTTCTCTAAAATGAAAAATCAAAAGTCAAAAATTCCAAAAAATAAATTACATTCATCTCCAATAGATTTTATTTTAAAGAATCCAATATTGATTATGATATTAAAATATTTCATTTATCTATTAAAATATTATTGTTGTCTTTAAATATTAATTTTTAAAGTGTCTTATTAGTGATCTCACTTGATAATTATTTTTAGGGTGTTTATATTTAGAGAATAAAACTTTTCTCACCCGTGTTTTCTTCATTTTAAAGATAATTTTAAAAAAAAACTATTAGAAACAAAATATTAATTCAAAATCTTATTTTTTTTAAAGTATATAATATTTATATACGACAAATGTAATAAATAAACTCATACATCTTCTTTATTTTTGATGAGGTTTAAAATTTTGATCTTAAAGATACCAAAAACTACGATACCACTAAATCAAAGGTTTTTTGATATTTTATTTTTTTATTTTCAAATAAGCTGAAGATACTTTAAAAACCAATGAGTGGATGAGATCCAAAGAGAGTCAACGGTTCAACAAAATGGGGTGGATACAGCGATGTCATACTTGGACTCAAGATTCAACCCATTCATACCACTTTTAAATTAATACATTTTCTCTTTCTTATAATATTATATTAACGTTTATATAACAATTAATATTTTTAATCAACATACAACTAGTTATAATTTTTTTTAACAAGATAAAGTTGAAAAGATATTGGGAATCAAACTAATCTCAAAAAAGTTTGTAGTAAATAAATAGGTAGATATGAAAAAAAAAATTAGAAAAACAAAATGTTTTTTTTATCTTCAGTATATAGCTCAGTTAGTAAAAAGACGAAACGATTTTATATAAATACAATTGAAGGCTCCCTGCTAACATTATCTATGGAGTGAGTAAAAAAATATCTTATCATATTGGTGTTTTTAGGGGTGGATTCCAAGTGTGACCGGTTAGATTGTCGGTAAGGTAGATAATTTTTCAATCATTCATTGAATGATAAATCACTACAAGTGACGGAGATACTCGATTTAAATAACGAAAAATCCATTATTTTAAAATTGTATCTAGAATGACTGGAAAAGTGGAAACAAGGCCATATATAATTTGATCATTATGAACAAATCAACTTTTTCTTCCAAAAAATATTGCATTTCTAAAAACACTGTTAACCAAAATGAAATAAAACCGGTGAATTGCATTTTACGATTTTGTCTCCATTTTTATGGTCATGGAATAAGAATGTCTACAATGGACCATGCAAGTTGCAAGACAAGTAAAAAAGGATGGGAGCAACGGGGAGTGGTTGTGGGCTGTAGCAGAGTTAGATGATGGTTATCTATTTGTTCATACCATTTAAGAAGGGCCAGAATGGTTAAGTGTTGAATGAAATAATGTTGTTTGGTAACTATTCTCTGAATGACAATAAATTACCATTTTAACCCTCTGTATGATGTAGTACTGAATGAAATATAGTTGTTTGGCAGATATCTGAATAAAACAATTATTTTGCAAATATAACTACATATTTCATATTAATCCAAACAAACATAACATTATTAGTTCAAAACAAGATTTCATATTAGTCCAAACAAACGTAATTTTTCAAATTCAAGAATAAACAAAAACATAACAATCAAATTCCAACATAATAGTTTTTGAACAATTCTTAATTTGACGGATTTTACATTAACTGATTCGCAATCTGGTCACGTAAATTAGCCATATATTGATTGTTTTGAGTACCAAAAGGCCTTCCATCCATGTCATCTTCATCGCCTCCATCGATTTCTTCTTGTCCCTCGTCAATAAACATGGGTTCATTGTCGTCATCCATGAATAACTGATCGTGGATATTCCATCTTCGTATAAAATTATGAACCTCAAAATAAGCAATCACAACGTTTCTTTGTATGCGAAACGGATAGGGAGCCATTTGCTTTAAAATTGGATATCTTGCCTTCAAGACACCATATGCACGCTCGATAACGTTTCTGAGTTGCGCATGAGCATGGTTGAACCTTGCTTCTTTTGTTAAGGCACGTTGTCGTCAGAAATCAGCAAGCCAATACATCGTATTGCAATATGGAGTCATAAAACCACGAGTATTGGCATAMGCAGCATCACAGAGGTAATATTTATCTATAATCGAAATTTCAGCTTAACACCATTATATAAAATGTATAAGAAATGGTAAACATTTAAAATTGTGTWAAAAATTGTACATACCTCGTGGAGGAAATGGAAAGCTAGAGGTTGRACTAAAAACAACTTATCTCAACACTCTAGCATCAYGTGCTATACCCTCTCATCCAGCCCAAACATACGTGAAAAGCATATTAAAATCACGAATACCTATTACATTTTGGTAACATTCATCTCTTCCTCTACCTCTATAACGAGCTTGCTGATCAACAAGCACAATTGCATGCATGAGAGTTCCATCTAATGCACCTATTGCTACCTTTAAATAGAAATAAAAATTAATAGAAAATATAACAGGCTTGTTGGTTTTAYAGAATATAATAGAAAACTTACTGGAAATATTCCCCTAAGGTTCYTTTGACGTTTTGATGTGTTTTGTGTTTCCTTAGAGAATGTCGGCCGTATAACTTCTTTTGCAAATTTCATCATTGCTCGTAACACTTCGCGGAAGTTTCTATGAATAGTCTCCGTAGAGTACTGAAATCTYCGTTTAACCATTCTAAAGCGTTCGTTATGGCCAATAATTGTAAAAAATATATCCATCTTCCCCTCAACGGTAACATTCCTACTATCTTGCAACCAATTTTTTTTGTTTAAAATGGTTGCATAATAGTATATATGCATCCCAAGAAAGCCGCATCAATTCAATGCATTGTGTATTCGATCYGCCAAACAATTCTAGTGTATATGCATGTCCGGTTAAGGCAGAAGTGTTATYTCTTATTCGTTCTATTCTTGATGATAGTTTGTATTTTCAATACCAATAGATGATCATAACYAGCAAAAGTTCTTCCTAAAATCCATGTATTACCTTGAAAATAACATATACTACAAACACATGAGAAACACATATAACAAACAAGAAAACCACATAAGCATACCATTTTAAATGATCATTAAAGAACATGTTCCAATCCAAAAATAAACAGAAATCCAAAACATGTTCCAATCCAAAAATAAACATAAATCCAAAACATGTTCCAATCCAAAAATAAACATAAATCCAAAAGATATGTTCGAATCAATAACACGAAGTTTAATCGAAACACATATCCTCCCAAAGACAAAGTGTAATCAAACCTACCAACTAAAGTAGTCCATACTTGCATACCGTAAGTCTAATCCAATTCTCACAATTCACCGGTTCTAAACCCATCCACATTTTTTTATAGTCGGCGCTTTCARCTAAAACAAAGTGTTACGTCATGCAATGGTACACCTCATCCAAGTCCCTCTAGCTTCTTCAAGCAATCATCAATATCATCTTTTGGTGCTCCATGCTTCTCTAGCATAACATTCATAACTGTTGGGATTGAATTTTAGTGTTAAATTGTATTCGTCTTGAAAGTTATAATTGTATTTTTAGAGTTGTTTGACTTTGTAAGTGTTGTTGACTTTGACTAGAGCTTATTTTGTTTGACCTATAAATAGTTTGTCTTCTAGTGAATAGAGTAGGAAGAGCTTAATTGTAAACATACGTATACTTCATAGTGAAATATAGAGTTTGACCAATTGACTTTTTCTCTCTACTTGTTCTTCATGTTCTTGATGTTCATATGATGATTGCCATWGATTATTGAGTGTTATTRAAGATTGATCATRTTGTGGGACACACAATTGGTATCAGAGCCAAATGCAGTAAAATCAAGTGAAGAAAATCTCAACTTTRAAGAATTTCAGGAAAATTTCATCTTCTGTTCATCTTCTTCATAAAGTGTTCTTGAAGTTCTTCATTTTTTCAAGACATTGATTCGTAAATTTTTCAAATTTTCGTGTTTTGATGTTAAAAACATGATCAATGTGTGCGTAATTGATTAGTGAATCTTTGTTATTCACAAAGTTTCGTGATTTGATCATCCGTTTTCGAGATTTGTTGATTTTAGTATTTTTGAAAAGTTTTGATGTTCTTAAAATTTCATGAAAAAGTATGATTTTATCCAAAATTTGGTGAAAAAGTAGTTGTTTTTTTGTTTTTGTGTGTTTTGATCAGATTAATTTGTTTTAATCGCCCATTCCTTGATCGGATTGAAAGTTCTTTGCATTCAAGACTTACCCGGATTCCATACTTAACCATTTTGTTGAGCCTAAATCTCTCATAGACTTAGCCGGATTCGGCTCTATATCGCACACAAGGTTGTACGAGTTCAATCTAAATCGCTCACCAGGTTAGATGGATTTGGTGTAACTCGGTAACAGGCTTACACGATTTAGMATTACATCGCTCAAGTTACTCGGACACTTAGGCTACATCGCTTGCAGGTCTGTCCAATTTAGCCATTCCCGGACGTAGCGTTGTCTGAGCTTGTCCTCGTTCAACACTTAGTCGCATGCACATAACACCCAGATACCTTCCTCGCACACAAGGCTTGTCCGATTTAGTTCCTCGGYCAAGCGACTTAGTTTCTYGTGCATCCCCGTGTCCGGAMTARCATCAACCTCGGCCATACCTTCACACGATTTAAGTCATTTCCGGCCAACCTCTTGTTCGGTTTGGGTTTCAAGGCTAAAAGACTTAGTTTTTTCTAGGCTCTTTTGATTTGGTTTTCCACACTTAGCCAAATTTCTTCATTTCATCCGATTTTGAAGTCTATTTTGCTAAAACTTGATTTTTTTCAAAACCAATTTTATCCAGATTTCATTTTCTCATTTTTATCAGTTTTATCTGGATTTTACAATTTTATCTGATTTTCATCAAATTTTTGTGATTTGAACAGTATTGCTGTTTTTTGAGCTGTTTTTGAACAGTTTTAACAATTTTGAATAGTTTTTACAATTTTGAACAGTTTTTTGAYTGTTTTTACTGATTTTAATTGTTTTAAATGATTTTCTTATATCTGAACAGTTCTTGAGTTTTTCCTGAGAACTTTGCTTAGACTGATTTTATCTGAAGGATATTTTTGGATTGTGATTTCTGTGTCTGGTTTCATATACTGCATGGATTCTTTGATCAATTTTTGAATTCTAAATGACATCATTTTTTGATAAGGAGAATAAGGAATTGAAAAATAAGGTTTCTGATCTGGAAAAGAGTGTGAAGAATTATAAAGACAAATATATAAACATGTACTATGAAAATCATGCAGAAAAGGAATTCATTAAAGATCTACTGAAAGTCCACTATGATCAATCTTCAAGTAATATACTAAGAATCCATGGCAGATCTAAGATATATCATTTAAGAACATGAAAGAAGATGAGAGAGAGAAAGTCAAACTGGTCAACTTTACTTCTTTACGTATATGTTTACAATGAATCTCCTACTTACTATTACACTAAAGACAAGCTTTATATAGGGTCAAAGATTAAACCCTTCTAAGTCAAAGTCAAACTCACTAATAAAGTCAAACACGATGTCTATCTAATTATAGACAATAGTAATTTTCAAGACGAATACAATTTACACTGAAATTCAGACCTAACATTCTCCCTCTTTGTATTCAGGATTGAAAGAATTTACGCGCTTTGAATCTCGTTTGAACTTTGTCATTTTAAGCACTTTATGACTTCTTCAAAAACTTCAAAACAATCTTCACATTGAAATCTTCAGACAATCTTTTGTTGAGAAAATCTTCTAACATTCTTCCCCTCGAATGTAGAATAGCAATGATCTTCTCTATTGACAATGTAGAACAGTATCAGCAACGATCTTCAGAAATGATCTTCAAGATACGATCTTCAAAGAATCTTCTTCAGATAACAAACTCTAATATTCTTCCCAAAAATGAACTTCTTCAGATAACGAACAAACATTCTTCATCAAAATTAAACAATCTCTTCGACGAGAAATCTTTATCATTAAACTTTGTAAGGATGATCTTCACATTCAAAAACTCCCAGACATCGTAGGACAGGAATAATCCTCAGTAATAATCTCTAGTCGTACTCCTTTGAACCTTTTGCCGATCTTTGATGTTACTCCCCCTTGATCTTTATAACATACTCCCCTTATAACGTTCGGAATTGAACATTTCATTCATTATTTCATACTCCCCTTTATGATGATATGAGAACCATTAACATCATACAACATAATGAATGAAATCTTTAGCGAAAGCCGTCAACTCATAAAGTT
>NW_020201923.1:0-973 GCF_001531365.2 Cynara cardunculus var. scolymus
GTTGTTGAGGATGTGGTGTTGATAACTCAATCGAGTCTTGTGTACTTGTGTGTCCGCTGTAATCCTTCTTACCCACTCTCTTTCCGTTGGATTCATCCCTTGAGGGTAAGACGCAGGTATTTCGGTCACAATCTGAGTCATTTTGTTCCCTTCGTGGGGTCGGGATGACTCCCCTACGACCCTCTATGAGTTTTCAAATGTCACTCTCTGTGGCAGGGGAACACTCTTCCTDGGTGTGACCCTGGTTCTTGGACCGTGATAGGTTTGTGGCAGAATGTTAGGTACTGGCTCCATCGGGGGTAGGTAGGACACCTGTGGTGTGGCAGCAGCATCACTTGAAGTCGTATCTTGCTCGTATGGGTCCACCTCTTCGTTACGGTTTAAGTTCCTTCTGGAGCGACTAACTAMATATCCGKAGTCATCGGCAGAATATTCACTCGGATCAGAAGACATTGCCGAGATCTGCGACATGAACAATCTTAATTACTAAGGTGCATCCTCTAGCATAAGCTTAGTGATTCAAATAGAAGTTTCTAAATAAAACTAAGTCATGACAAGYAGACTATATCCTCTGGTTAAACCTCTGGTTATACTACCAGAGCTTTTGGTCGTGAGGCCAGAGCTTCTGGTTGCACTAGAGTCCTTAGAAAAGGAATTCTTATTCATCGTTTTTCTGATAATTCAATGGAACTCTATCCTATCAACAACTGTCTTACTCCTCATACTAGAAATATTTATATATCTTACCTTCATCGACCTAATACACATACCAGAGCTTCTGGTAGCAAGGCCAGAGCCTCTGGTTCTACTTGGCGCACTTACTAGGGCTTCTGGTTACGAGACCAGATCCTCTGTTGCAACATCGATACCTTGAAATTCTAACAAATCCTTCCATCGGTCCTCTGGTTCTTATATTCACCCTTACCAGAGCTTCTGGTTGCGAGACCAGAGCCTCTGTGGCAATACCTATACT
>NW_020201923.1:3408-5313 GCF_001531365.2 Cynara cardunculus var. scolymus
TAAAAATATCGACTTTATTTTATGTGAAATACTTCAAGACTATTTGGCATTGCATAAACTAGCTTTGTTAGCTACCCGCCGAGACGTGATCTAACGAACTAATCTTGGGAATTAAACAAGATGATCTCTAATCATCGAAGCTAAATCCTAGAAAGACTTAGTTCTAAATAAAGATCTTGAAATAAGGTACTAACCTGAAGTCCCAAAGTGACGAATTGTCACATTTCAGCTCAAAATTGAACAGCAGGTCCTGAACTAGGTGTTCAGAAACTAAATTCAGACAAAATACACACTTCCCCTACATCAGTGTATCATATAAATGATATTTCATATCAACACAACATATGATATACCTGCAAAACAAATTAAGTAGACCTTGGTACCCTAGACAAACATGGTCCTACTTTGTTAGTACTAGCCTGAGGGATGTTGTAACTACCATACCATATGTTTCTATTAAATAAATTGTTTCTGGCAATCATAACATGTAAATCAGATATGCAATTAGAACCATACCAGTCATTTTCATACCTGTTATATGTATTCCAACTATTCTTATAGCAGTTGTTCCCATGTTGAACTTCTTCTTGTTGACAAAATCATTAGTTCCGCGAGTTGATCACATAATTCTTCTCTTGCTAAGACTGATCAATTGATTAGTAGATCTCACAGTGCAAGGAAGAACAATATTAGTAACAACAGATTTACGAGAAACAACAGAATCAACTTTATTAATCCAAACTTGTTTTATCTTTAAAAAATTATTGGGTGATTCAATGACATACCCTTTGTAAAACTGATATGAGATTTGTTCTTAGAAACAGTTGATTTAAGGCTTCTTGAATAAATGTTGGATTTGACACTGGAACAGTCATAAAAGCAGGTTTTACACTTAGATTGAGATCCAGTTGAACTTTCAGCACTTGATTTAAAAAATTCTTCTACTTTCTTAAGTAACTAGTCTCTCTCACCAATAACTAAATCATATTTCTTCTTAAGTTCAGTTCTCAAATTTAGTTCAGCTACAAGTTCTTTCTTTAAATCAGACAATTTCTTTGAAGTTTCCGAGAACTTACCTTCCAATTCTTTCTTCAACTTCTTAAAACTTTTCCTTTCTTTCTCAAATTATTTCCTCTCTTCTTCTGGACTTCCCTTCTCATTCTATGAAGCAATGTCAAGCCATTTTTTTCTCTGTTAACTCCTTAGAAAATGCAGCATTCCTTTTAGCAGTATTTTTCTTCTCTAGAGCAAAAACTCTCTTACCTTCATTTAGAGTTTTCTGCTTTACAGCAATGTTGTCAAACATTTCCAAATGCTTCTTTTGACATTCTTCTTCATATTCTTTATTCTCTTTATCAATCTTGGCTCGTTCCAAGATGATAATCTTTTCAAAATCTGAGATTTGTTTTGAAAGCATTGAAGCATTCAACTCTAAAGCTTACTTGCTTTCAAACAATTTTCTTTCAGCTTCAAACTTTTTCTCAGTCTCTATCGATTTATCATTCTCCTTTCCTTGTAAATTCTTTTCAGCATTCAGTTCATTCTCAAGTTTATGAATTTTCTTTGTCAGCTCCTCAATCTTTTGGATCTGCTTTACGTTCCTTTCCTGAACGTCAGAAGAAAAACCTTGGTGAATGAACTCATCTATTTCTTCTTATAAACTTTTAAATTAAAATACAAAAGTCCCATTTGAATGTCCACATAATTTATCAAAAGGTGGAGTTTTGGAATTAATAGTGTTATATCCCAGATCTGACAGTAGAACGATTTACACTAGAAGATTGAAAGAGTAAGTAAACAAGAAGATTAAACAGAGAAATAGCGGCTGCTTTTCTATTATTGAAAATAAAGATTACAAACTCTCAAGAAACCCTAATCGACTCTCATATGATTTTGAATCTATCT
>NW_020201923.1:5663-7493 GCF_001531365.2 Cynara cardunculus var. scolymus
TCTGGTTACCACAGAAGCTCTGTAGTCTTTGACAGAAGCTCTGGTCTCCGTGACTCTTTAGCACAGAGGCTGGTCTTCTAGACTTAGACGTTTTGACGCAGATACTTCTTCAATTCGTCTTCTAGCTCTGGATTGTTTCATGAAACTTTTTCAAGTTAATTATTAGCTTCAAAATAAAGCTAACAAATAGTGTCATTTTATTTATGTTTGGGTAAATTATATAGTGGGTTTATTCGTATTAAGAAAAATAAAAGTTTTATTTGGGTTTCGGCCTTTAGAGGCAGCCCATTTCCTTTTTTAAAATCCACATATAAATACCCCACATCCTTTGAAAAACTCTCATTTCCAAACTCTCTCAGCCTAAGCTTTTCATCTCTCTAATCTCTCTCTAAAACAAACCACCCTCCAGCCGATTCCTTCAAGCAAGTCTTCAGGAAAATTTTGCCCATCTTTGAAGAATATTCAAGATTTTAAGACAAAGGTATGATCCTAGTTATCTTACCCTTGTAAAATAACTAAAGTTTTCATCCTCCTACTCCTACTTCTTGGCCTTTTAGTTAAAATTCTAGAGAGTTAAAGAGGGGAGATTATTCATCAAATATATGAGAATGTCTTCAAAAAGGATGATAATCCATGATCCATGTTCTTTGATTTTTAAGAAAGTAGGAGAAAACCCCTTTGCATGCGAAGTCCGATCATGTAAAGATATGTTTTGAAGAATGGAAGAATCTTGCATGCATCCCAAATCGATTTCTGCATCTTCAAAATTTAATGAAATCGGAAAATAATTTCTGAAGGCTAACCGTTTTTTTGGTAGTTTGAAAACAGGGTTAAAATCTTTGGAAAATGATGAGTAAATGGCTGTCACTCGAAGAGTGTGCAATCTATTTTGGGGGCTGTGTAATTCAAGATTGTAGGGTAATAATGAGTAACTTAAACTCACTCAAATTTCTTGATAGTCGGCTGATCTCATTATTTTGAATGATGTAAAAGTTGGACATAAAATGACTTTTGAAAGGTTCCTATTTATAGTGATTTGTGAAACCCAAAATATACCTGGAACAAAATTTATAATATGTCCAAAAATCAGCTTTTGAGTAAAGGATTTTGATTTCTTTTAATATATATAATTTTTGGGCTATTTTTAGAATAAATAATAAAATATCAACTTTAATTCATAAAAATCTGATGGCATTACATAGGATGCAATTTGACTTTATCTTTGACAAGAACCCGTAGGTGAACTAAATACTGGATGTTGGTCTATTTAGAAAGGTAGGGCAGACGTTGAGAGCTTCAGACGTCATCTTCTTGGATATTCATTATCAAACCAGTGAGTTCTCACGGCCCCACTTTTAATGATTTTTATTTATTTAAATTGGGGGAAAAGCATGAAGTTATGCGAACTATACTTTATTTATAATCGTTGGACTAAAGAACTGTTTAGTCGATGCTTTTTTAAAATCTTTGGAATAAAGAACTATTTAGTCAAAACCGTTGGACTAAAGAACTGTTTAGTCAAATTTTGTTTACTGTTTTGCACTATGATATTCATGTGCTTGGGTGTATGTTTCCAAATAAAGTCCCCATCCGTAAACGCTACTTGTTAACTCGGGCATGTCCCTGGGCCGTGGTATTGTGGATAGTCGCTATTGTATTGACAGTCCCACCAGAAAGGGGTGCACATTACCTATGTTTTCTTAGTCTAATCATGAGTAATTTGGACCACCGCTGAATTAGTACTACTACGAACTGTGGGACCTAAGTAAGTGTACGGGCTACTTATGGTCGTTCGTAAAATAATGGGGCACGTTGGTCAGGTAAGGCTCA
>NW_020201923.1:7673-10965 GCF_001531365.2 Cynara cardunculus var. scolymus
TAAGAAATGAAGTTTTTGGGAGCATATTTGTGGCAAGACCGATTAAGTTCGCGTTTGAAGTTTTTGTATAAGAAGTACACTATTCCATTTTGGTTAATGATGTTAAACTTGTTTTATTTTGTAAAATTTGAAAGGTGTTATTTATTAACTGTTGTTGTGACTCGCTTACCTGTTACATCTCATGTTTCCGCTTAAGCGGGATGTGACACGTATAACACCTAAATCGGCTAAGATGATGACCGATGTATGCTAAATACGGATGAAGCTATGATCAAACAAGGTTGAATACTATCAAGGCTTTATCGGACAGACCAAAAACCGAACAAGGTGACA
This sequence comes from Cynara cardunculus var. scolymus, assembly GCF_001531365.2. Taxonomy (NCBI): domain Eukaryota; kingdom Viridiplantae; phylum Streptophyta; class Magnoliopsida; order Asterales; family Asteraceae; genus Cynara; species Cynara cardunculus. The sequence continues at coordinate 8,007 of NW_020201923.1, forward strand.
GTCGGTATATGCTATATACGGACACTATTACATCTGAACTAGACAATACATGAGACCAACATACGAAATGATCTCCGGATAAGGGAACTTCTACATAACAATAAATCGGACAAGAAGGCTTTCGGACAAGAAGTTGATCAAATCTCAAACCATAACACAAAATTGATAGAATCCTGGTAAGAAGGCTTCCGAGATATGTTGAATCCGGACAAGATTGTCTACTGTGATGAATACTGACGAGGTAATGTCAGATATATGTGTTGAATACAGATGGTTACACCCGGATTAATACAAATCCGGTCAAGAAGGTAAATGATGTTCACACAAACCATAAGGAGACAAAATCGGACAAAAAGATATTAAGAAATCCGGACAAGCTAGTATCCGAATTAGAACAAAAATGCTCACTATTATAACCGTATCCTTCAACCAAAAACACAATTTACATGAGTCTACAACCAAAAAATGGATCAAAATACCAAAAATATATGAGTTTTGAACACGAACACAAACTTTTTCAAAACCTCAAAAATCTCTCAAATCTTTCAAAATAAGGATCAAATCAAGAAAGAATATGAACAACAAAGATTCACAATCGTAAATCCCACATAAAGATCAAGTTTTTAACAATCAAACAACCAAAAATGAGAGATTTAAGATGAAATTGGTGAATATTTCAATAAAAGCTCAAGAACACTCTATAAACATTCAAGAACAATTCGATGAATTTCCAGAAATTATGCAACAAATCTAAAAATTCATGCAATTTCTTCAACAAAAAACACTGCAGATTGCTCTGACCAATTGAAAGTCCAATTGTTCAATCAATCTTCAAACATCATCAAGAACACACAAATGGTCTAAAATTCATGCAATTTCTTCAACTAAAAACGCTGCAGATTAGCTCTAAAATTCAAACATAACAATAATTCAATAGTCCCTTTTTCAACATGATCTTTTATAAAATGATACCGAATATCTATATGTTTTGTTTTGGTGTGTTGAACAGGATTATAAGAAATAGCAATAGCACTTTTTTGAATCACAATAAATTGGAATTTTTTTTCGAAAGGAAAACCGTAATCTCTAAGTTGTGTCGCATCCAAAGAACTTGTGAACAGCAGCTAGCAGCTACATATTTTGCTTTCGAGGTAGAAATGGACACACAGTTTTGTTTCTTTGAATCCTAGCTTACGAGTTTATCTCCCAAAAATTGAACGTGACTCGAAGTGCTTTTCTGTCCAACATACACCCTACATAGTTTCCATATGAGTAAGACATCAATTCAAAACTAGTACCCTTTTTATACCAGAATCCTAGATTAGCAGTCTTTTTCAGATAACGGAAAATGCGCTTAACAACACTTAAGTGGGACTCCTTTGGATTAGCCTGATATCTGACATAAAGATGTGTTGACAACATAATATCTGGTCTACAAGATGTTGAATACATCAACGAACCAATCATGCCTCGATAAGTTTTCTGATCTACAGCTTTACTAGAAGGATCTACATGTAGTTTTGAACTAGGAGCCATAGGTGTTTTTATAGATGAACAATTTTCCAAATTAAATTTCTTCAAGATTTCTGAAATATTTTGTTTGACAGATAAAAATTCTTGAAGATAATTGTTGAACTTGAAGACCTAAAAAGAAGTTCATCTCACCCATCATAGACATTTTAAAACGAGATACCATCAAGGCAGAAAAGTTTTTGCAGTATTTAGGATTCGTAGGTCCAAATATTATATCATCAACATAAATTTGAATCAAGATAATGTCAGACTTTTCCTTTTTAATAAAGAGAGTTGTGTCGATATTACCTTTCGAGAAGCCTGATTTTACAAGGAATTCTGATAAAATGTCATACCAGGCTCTCGGGACTTGTTTAAGGCCATACAAGGCTCTGTCAAGAATGTTGAAATGATCAGGCTTTGACTCATCAACAAATCCTTTCGGTTGAACAACATAGACTTCTACTTTGAGATGACCATACAGGAATGTTGTTTTGACGTCCATCTAATAAACTGTGAAGTTTTTGTGTGTAGCGTACACCAAGAACATCCTGACAACTTCAGTTCGTGCTACCGGAGTAAATGTTTCATCGTAGTCGACACCTTCTTATTCTTTGTATCCTTCAGTGACAAGTCGAGCCTTGTTTCTGAAAACAACTCCATCTTCATCTTTCTTATTCTTAAAAACCCACTTAGTACCGATAATTGTTTTATTTCTAGGACGAGGAACCAATCTCCAAACCTTTAAAGCTTTGAACTGATTCAGCTCCTCTTGCATCACGATTATCCAATTCGGGTCCGCTAAGGCTTCAAAAACCTTAGACGGTTCAATGTTACTCAAGAAAGTGGAGTATAAACACTCATTGGCAGAAGCAGACCTACTACGAATAGAAGCATTTAGATCACCATTAATTTAAGTTATTGGATTATCTTTGGTCCACTTGGTGCTATGAAGTAGGGGAACGTACAAAGATTGATCAGAATTTTGATCAATATAATAATTGGGGGAATTGTCTGCAATAGGTTCAGGTAAAGGTTCAATATTTGGTACTAAAATAGGCTGAATCTTTGGCTAAGGTAAAGTGTTTTCATCTTGAACGACCGAAACCTCTGGCAGATTGATGTTCGAGCCCTCTTCACACTGAACTGGACAATTTGGATTTTCCATTTCAAGAGGAGCTGGTTTTCCTTAAAAACCATCGACTATAACCAAAAATTTTCAAAATGGTTTTCAAATAACTTAGAATCATATTATTTTAAAGTGGGTCACATTATTATATGTCGATTAAACAAAGCCTGATCACCTATGTTTAATTTATATATAATAAGAAGAACTTAATCGGTTGTACTAGAGATATGCTCCAGTAAAGAAATTGTTATGAAAAGCATGATTTTATGTGTTGCACAAATTATGAATATCCATTGCCCTAGACCAACCAAAGGTGAA
>NW_020201923.1:11491-17176 GCF_001531365.2 Cynara cardunculus var. scolymus
AACCTTTGAAAAACAGCAGAACAGGATCTTCACAGAAGACGAATTCGCAGATCCTCTGTGAGCCAGCTTAGAGGCTCTGCTGTAGAAGACTTGTAGGTTCTTATTGCCAGAGGACCATTTTCCAGAACCTCTGTGAGAGACAACAGAGGTTCTGTCATTCTTGGCTTGCACGATCAAACAGCTTCTGTTGATGGTCCTCTGTTGTCTTCTGTGGAAGATACCCTTCTGTCAACACTTGCAGAATACTTTTTTATACTTTTACATTAAGTAAATATTGGAGCTAACAAAAAATCCCTTGTGTGATTAAGTGATCATGATAGACCAGAATCTCTGGTTAAAGGACCAGAGATGATGGATTAAAGATCCTCCTTATATTGTTAAGTGCGAGAAACCACAGGCCAATGGACGGGAGATCCATTGGGTTGCAAGGTGTGAGGAACCAGAGGATCGATGGTCGGTATGGACGTGAATCAGCAACGGACAAAATAGAATTCCAATGATTTGCTTAGTCTGAATGTGGAATCAGAGAACCGATGAACGGGTTACTTTATACCTTCCTAAGTATGTAAGATGAACAAGAGGCTCTGGCAACCAGAAGCTCTGGTTATGCAACCAGAAGCTCTGGTCATGCAACCAGAAGCTCCGGTCATGCAACCAGAAGCTTTGGTAGTGCAACCAGAGACTTTATATCTACAGTTTCTAGCTTGATTGCCACCTTTAGTCTTGCTTAGAAGTTTTCATTGTATCGACAAGCATTTGTTAGATGGTACATTTCAGAGACTAAGATTATTAATGTCGCAAATTACTATGGTGTCATCCAATCCTAGTGAATACTCGGCCGACGAATCTGGCTACGTGGTTCATCGATCTAGAAGAAACTCATCCCGCAATGAAGAGATAGATCCATATGAACAAGAGGACACTGCGACTAGTGTAGCATCTATTTCCCCGCCAGCATCCTTGTTACCCCCATCTGAGCTAGTACCCGATGTCCCACCACAAACTTATCATGGTCCCAGGATTAGAGTTACACCGAGAAAAAGTATTCCACCGCCTCGACGAGTGACATTTGAGAATTCCTCTAGAGTAAGTGGAGAGCCATCACGACCACAGCAGGGGCACAGGATATCTCAAGTAGTGACTGGAGTGCCTGCATCCTATGCCTAGGGCATGAACCCGGCTGAACGAGAATGGGTGCAGAGAATTGCATTAGATACTCAGACTCACCAGACCCGGCTGGGATATCATCACCACATTTTGAACAATATATCTGATGTGATGGAAGCACACCATCAACGAATGATGAGAAACATGGATGTTGTCATTGCAGCGAGGCGAGAGATTAGAAGGTTGTACAAGTATTTGGTGCTGAGTGGAATATTGATGTTGTTGTTAGGAATGTTGATAGGCTGGTTATTATTCTAGAAACATTGTCTAGTGATAGGATATCCACTCTTTTGCGTAGAAACTCAAGGACCTGTTTTTGTAGCTTCAATCACCTATGAATGCATGATATTTTTTTTTTTGAAGAATGCTTATTTATGTCAAGTCAAGGTGCATATAAGAATTAATCTGTTTGGTTATAAATGCTTGAATGTTATCCATGCGACGATCATACGTGGCATCATTTATATGGCTGGAAGTCATCATCCTTGTTATGACAATAAAAATGACGAAATTCCCTTCTGACTTAGGCCTTAGAAGATGCTTCCAAGAAGAGAAAACCCTGAGGTTGCACGACTTGGGTCTGAACAACTTTTGGCCGCACTCCCCGACATAGTTAGTCAAGTGGCTGCTGGCCTGAATGCTAACCAACCAAACAATCCAGAGCCGAGAGCGGCTAGGGATTGCACTTATAAATTTTTTAAATCTTGCAACCCGAAAGAATTCAATGGAACCGAAGGAGCAGTAGGATTACTATCATGGCTCGAAAGCATGGAATCTATTCTTCAAATTAGTAAATGTACTGAAGGAAATAAAGTAGAATATGCGGCAAGTTTGTTACAAGGAAGGGCACTTACCTGGTGGAATACATTGGTACAAACTAGGGGTCGGGAAGCGGCTAACCAGCTTTCTTAGGAGGAATTTAAGAAATTACTAAAGGATGAATACTGCCCAAGAAGTGAACTCCCAAAGTTAGAAATGGAGTTATGGAATCATGAAATGAAAGGGGAAAATATAGCTGCTTATACGGTCTGATTCCACGAGTTAGCGAATCTAGTACCACATCTAGTGACACCGGAGGAAGTCCGCATTGAGAGGTATATTTGGGGATTGTCTTCAGAAATCCGAGGAAACATCACCTCGACCAACCCAAAAACCCTTAAGGAGGCAATAGATATTGCCACCAAGCTCACGAATAATGTAGTTCGATCAAGAGAATTCGCCAAGGGAAAAAGAAAAATGGAGGAGCAGGGGAATCGAAGATCTGGGGAAAAATATGACAAGAATAGGAGAGTGGTAGGAAACTTTGGGGCACAGACTCAAGCGGTGAATCAAGGAGGCAGGACCAAGTGCAATAAATGCAAATATCCACACTGGGGAAACTGCATTATTTGTCAAAGATGCCACCTAGGGGGTCATACCGCAAAGAATTGCCGAAGACGATTATGTTTCGATTGTGGGAGCCCAGATCATATGAGGAATGTATGCCCAAAGAGAAAACAGGGAACAAATGCAACCCAAGCCCGACCAGCCAGTCAAGGAAACCCAGAAGGTCAGGCACGGGGCAGAGCATTTGAGATCGGAGCCAAAGAAGCTAGATACGATCCCAATGTGGTTTCAGGTACGTTTCTCCTGAATAATGAATTTGCATCAGTTTTATTTGATTTAGGGGCAGATAGAAGTTTTGTATCACTAGATTTTAAGCCGATGATTAACTTAAAGCCCCAAAGGTTGGAAGAAGTTTACGTAATTGAGTTTGCCAATGGCCAAGAAATTAAGGCTAGAGACATAATTATGGATTGCACTCTAAGTTTAGCCAATAAGAATTTTAGTGTAGACCTTATTCCTATTGAACTAGGAAGTTTTGACATAGTTATRGGCATGGATTGGCTATCCAAAAATCAAGYTGAAATTGTCTGTTCGGAAAAGGTTATCCGAATTCCTCAAGAAGGAAATGACCCCATTGTGATTCRWGGAGATRTGTCAGATCAAAAAATTAAGATAGTATCCTACATGAAGATGCGGAGGTACCTAAAGAAGAGTTATGTTGCATTTTTGGCACATGTTATTGATAAGAAGGTCAAAAAAAAAGGTATAGACGATTTCCCTGTAGTACGGGAGTTTCCTGATGTATTTCTCGAGGATTTAGCAGGATTACCCCCACCAAGACAAGTCGAATTAAGTATCGACTTAATTCCTGGAGCTGCCATAGTGGCAAACGCACCATATCGTTTGGCACCATCGGAGATGCAAGAAATGTCAAATCAACTCCAAGAGTTATTAGATAAGGGATTTATAAGACCAAGTTACTCACCATGGGGTGCACCGGTTCTATTCGTTAAAAAGAAAGATGGGTCAATTCGAATGTGCATTGATTACAGGGAACTTAATAAATTGACCATCAAGAATAGATACCCTCTTCCTAAAATCGATGATCTGTTTGATCAACTCCAAGGTGCGGTATACTTTTCCAAAATCGATCTGCGATCTCGATACCATCAAGTAAGAATTCGGGAAGAGGACATTCCCAAAACAACATTCAGAACCCGATATGGTCATTATGAGTTTTTGGTTATGCCATTCGGACTAACCAATGCACTGCCAGTCTTTATGGGTCTAATGAATAGAGTCTGCAGACCATACCTGGATAAATTTGTAATCGTTTTCATAGACGATATACTGATTTATTCATGAAGCAAGGAGGACCATGAGCAGCATCTGAGGATGATATTAGAACTACTTCGGAACCAGAAATTGTACGCAAAATTCTCCAAATATGAATTCTGGATTCGTAAAGTACAATTTCTTGGTCATGTGGTTAATGAAAAAGGGATTCAGGTAGATCCTACCAAGATTGAGGTCATTAAGAAATGGGAAGCCCAAAGAACCCCGACGGAAATTCGTCAATTCCTTGGCTTGGCAGGCTATTATCGGCGATTCATCGCGAAGTTTTCAAAAATCGCACAACCACTCACAGCTTTAACCCAGAAAGACAAGAAGTTTGTTTGGGGAGAGAAACAGGAAGGAGCGTTTGAGACACTTAAGCAGAGGCTATGCAATGCACCTATCTTATCCCTACCAGAGGGCTCGGAAAACTTTGTGGTCTATTGTGATGCATCACATCAAGGCTTAGGATGCGTGCTGATGCAAAAAGATAAGGTCATTGCATATACCTCAAGGCATCTCAAACTGCACGAGAAGAATTATACTACTCATGACCTTGAATTGGGGCAGTAGTATTTTCACTTAAGATTTGGAAGCATTATCTTTACGGCACCAAATGCACCATCTTCACTGATCACAAAAGTCTTCATGATATCCTAGATCAAAAGATGTTGAACATGAGGCAACGGAGATGGGTCGAACTTCTTAATGACTATGATTGTGACATAAAGTACCACCCGGGGAAAGCTAACGTGGTAGCAGACGCCTTAAGCCGAAAAGAAAGAGTGAAACCGTCAAGGACACGAGCCATGGGAATGTTGGTTCAAACGAACCTAAAAACGTAGATTATTGAAGCTCAAGAAGAGGCGTTGAAATTGGAGAATCTGAGGAACGAGACACTACACCACCTAGAGAAGGAATTCGAAACTCTAGTAGATGGGGTGCGTTACTTCAGAGATAGAGTTTGGATACCAAAGAACGAYAGCCTCCGGTCAATAATTTTGGAGGAAGCACATCGCTCAAGATATTCAATTCACCCAGGAACCGATAAGATGTACAAAGAGCTAAGAGAATATTATTGGTGGCCAGGAATGAAGAAGGACGTTGCCTTGTACGTAAGACGGTGTATAACCTGTGCAAGGGTAAAAGCAGAACATCAGAAATCGTCTGGTCTTCTTCAGCAACCAGAGATTCCCCAATGGAAGTGGGATCAGATATCAATGGATTTTGTTACAAAGTTACCTAGGACTAGGAGAGGATATGACTCAATTTGGGTCATAGTGGATCGACTTACGAAATTCTCGCACTTCTTACCTGTTCGAGAAGACTTTAGTACAGAAAGGCTTGCACAGTTATATATCAATGAAATCGTATCGCATCATGGAGTACCTATTTCCATCATCTCAAATAGAGATAGCCGTTTTACTTCACGACTGTGGCGATCAGTTCAAAAGGCACTAGGCACGAGGTTGGACTTAAGTACTTCCTATCATCCTCAAACGGATGGGGAAACGGAAAGGACTATCCAAACGCTAGAGGATATGTTACGAGCCTAAGTGATAGACTTTGGAGGCAGTTGGGACACTCAACTACCATTGGTTGAATTTTTCTACAATAATGGCTATCACACCAGTATCGAGTGCGCACCGTACGAAGCCTAATATGGGCGTAAATGTAGATCCCCACTCAGCTGGTTGGAAATTGGTGATAGACAGCTGACTAGGCCTGACATTATCCAGGAAACAACCGACAAACTCTCGATCATCCAAGAAAGACTTAAAGCTGCAAGAGATCATCAGAAGAGCTATGCTGATAACCGAAGGAAACCATTGGAATTTCAAGTGGGTGATAAAGTCC
>NW_020201923.1:19386-20681 GCF_001531365.2 Cynara cardunculus var. scolymus
CATCGTGGTAGAAATGAAAACCCGTGAACTCACCAACTCTTTGTAGTTGACCTTGTTTTATGTTTCATGCTTTTCAGGATTTAAGTAAGAAATGAAGTTTTTGGGAGCATATTTGTGGCAAGACCGATTAAGTTCGCGTTTGAAGTTTTTGTATAAGAAGTACACTATTACATTTTGGTTAATGATGTTAAACTTCTTTTATTTTGTAAAATTTGAAAGGTGTTATTTATTAACTGTTGTTGTGACTCGCTTACCTGTTACATCTCGTGTTTCCGCTTTGACGGGGTGTGACATGTATAACACCTAAATTGGCTAAGATGATGACCGATGTATGCTAAATACGGATGAAGCTATGATCAAACAAGGTTGAATACTATCAAGGCTTTATCGGACAGACCAAAAACCGAACAAGGTGACAGTCGGTATATGCTATATACGGACACTATTACATCTGAACTAGACAATACATGAGACCAACATACGAAATGATCTCCGGATAAGGGAACTTCTACATAACAATAAATCGGACAAGAAGGCTTTCGGACAAGAAGTTGATCAAATCTCAAACCATAACACAAAATTGATAGAATCCTGGTAAGAAGGCTTCCGAGATATGTTGAATCCGGACAAGATTGTCTACTGTGATGAATACTGACGAGGTAATGTCAGATATATGTGTTGAATACAGATGGTTACACCCGGATTAATACAAATCCGGTCAAGAAGGTAAATGATGTTCACACAAACCATAAGGAGACAAAATCGGACAAAAAGATATTAAGAAATCCGGACAAGCTAGTATCCGAATTAGAACAAAAATGCTCACTATTATAACCGTATCCTTCAACCAAAAACACAATTTACATGAGTCTACAACCAAAAAATGGATCAAAATACCAAAAATATATGAGTTTTGAACACGAACAGAAACTTTTTCAAAACCTCAAAAATCTCTCAAATCTTTCAAAATAAGGATCAAATCAAGAAACTATATGAACAACAAAGATTCACAATCATAAATCGCACATAAAGATCAAGTTTTTAACAATCAAACAACCAAAAATGAGAGATTTAAGATGAAATTGATGAATATTTCAGTAAAAGCTCAAGAACACTCTATAAACATTCAAGAACAATTCGATGAATTTCCAGAAATTGTGCAAAAAATCTCAAAATTCATGCAATTTCTTCAACAAAAAACGCTGCAGATTGCTCTGACCAATTGAAAGTCCAATTTGTTATTCCCAGATCTGATAGTAGAACGATTTACAAAAGAAGTTTGTAAGAGAAAGTAA